>NC_041388.1:714732103-714732962 GCF_002162155.2 Triticum dicoccoides | reverse complement strand
TGAACTTATCGGGAGGGGGTATATCGACCCCCCTCGTGTTGAAGTTACCGGGAGGGGGTAATATCAACAATGATGAGATACATACACGGGAAAATAATGTTATCGGGGAGGGGGTATATCGACCCACCCCCACATGTTGAAGTTATCGGGAGGGGTATATCGAGGACGACAGACCCGATAAAACATAAGAAAACAAAGAAGAAATAAAAAAGAGGAGAATAAGGAAGGAATAGCTAGTGGAGAAGATCGAAGAAAAAAAAGAAGAAGAAAAAAGAGGAGAAGAAGAAAGGAATAGAGGAGAAGAAGAGAAAATAGAAATAGAATATATTCTATTTTCTCTTCTTCTCCTCTATTCCTTTCTTCTTCTCCTCTTCTTTTTATTCTTTTTTCTTCTTCTTATTTATTTCTCCTCTTCTTCCTCTCCCCTCTTATTCTCCTTTCTTCCTCTTCTTATTTCCTTTTTCCTCTCATTCTTTTTCTTCTTCTTCCTTCTTAAAAATACATGAAGTAGTATTGCCTAATTCATTGTTCATATGAATATACAAACATTTGCATATTTACAATAATTAATATCACCAAAAGAAACTATGAACAGAAAAAATCCTAATTTTTCTAAAAAACTATCTTTTGCATATATACATGAACATATATATATACACAGAGAACATATATACATATATATATATAAACAAGCATATATATGAAAAAAAGCAAATATATGAAAAAAAATGCGCCGGCCGGACCAGGAGGACCGTGGGGTCGGCGGCGAGGATGGCGACGGGGCAGTGGGCGCGCGCTCGGGGTAGGGGGCGCGGGCGACAGCGAGGGCGGGCTGGGGCGGTGCGCGTCGGGGAAGGGG
>NC_041388.1:714667498-714731552 GCF_002162155.2 Triticum dicoccoides | reverse complement strand
ATTGGTACCGGTTCGTGGCACGAACCGGTACCAATGCCCCCCTTTAGTCCCGGTTGGTGCCACCAACCGGTACCAAAGGCCTTGTGCTGCTGCACCCGCGTCGAAAGTTTAGTCCCACCTCGCTAGTTGAGAGGGGTGCGCAGTGGTTTATAAGCCCCACTGCCGCACCCCTCTCGAGCTTCTCTCCATTGCAGGCTTACGAGCCTAATTGTCACTGCTATGCCTGTGGGCCTACTGGGCCTCCTGCGGGCCTGAATCCTGGCCCATGGATGGGTTTCTTGTCGTATTCAGGCCGTGGGGGCCCAGTAGGTGGCACTTTTTTTGTTTTTTGTTTTTCTTGTTGGTTTTTTTATTTTATTTTCTTTTGTTTTTGCTTTATTTTTTAATTCTTTATGCTTTTAGTTTTAGAAAAATTATAAACTTTTTGTTAATGCCATTAGTTTTCAAATTGAAAATATTTTTTTGTTTTTTTGTTTTCTTTGTTGCTTTATTTATTTTATTTTGTTTCTACTTACAACAAAATACTTATTGTTGCTATTTTTATTTTATTTTTCAGTTTTTTTGTTTTGTTTTCTGCATTATTTATTTCCTTTTGTTTTTTGCTTTATTTTTTAATTCTTTTTGCTTTTAGTTTTAGAAAAATTATAAACTTTCTGTTAGTGCCATTAGTTTTCAAATTTGAATAGTTAAAATTTGAATTCTTTGAAATTTGTGTGAATCACAAGTTTGTGATTAACTTTACCAATGGCCCACGTGGCTGCCCTCTTGAGAGTGTTCTTGGTGAGAACATTGTTGATAAGGAGTGAACCGGGATTAGTGGTATTACGAGGGCCAAACCATAAGACATTAAAGCATTTGAAATGAACTTTGAAAAAGTTGGCATAGCATGTGCATGTACAAAACGGAGAATAGTACCATACTCGTCTGTTACAAAGTTGGCATGGTATCATCATAATAGTTGCGGGAGAAAGTCTTCACTTTTTCTTCGCTTGTGTCATTTGCTTATTGCGCCGTAACCATGGATAATCTTCATCGTTTATCAGGATGCTTGGGTCAGACTTGACTTTGAAGGGAGGAATTTCATGAAACTTTTCATAATCTTCAGACATGTCTGTCTTGCCCTCCACTCCCACGATGTCCCTTTTTCCTGAAAGAACTATGTGGCGCTTTGGCTCATCGTATGATGTATTCGCTTCCTTATCTTTTCTTTTTCTCGGTCTGGTAGACATGTCCTTCACATAGATAACCTGTGCCACATCATTCTAGGACGAACGGTTCGTCAGTGTGCCCAAGATTTTTCAGATCAACTGTTGTCATTCCGTACTGTGGGTCTACCTGTACCCCGCCTCCTGACAGATCTTGGTCATTAAAATCATGTCCATAGTCAAGTTCCCATATGTCCACTATGTAACCATAATATGTGTCCTTTCCCTTCTCGGTTGCTGCATCAAAGCGGACACCGCTGTTTTGGTTGGTGCTCTTTTGATCTTGGTCAATCGTGTAAAATGTATTCCCATTTATCTCGTATCCTTTGTAAATCAATACAGTCAAAGATGGTCCCCTGGACAACATGTACAGCTCATCACAAACAGTGTTGTCACCTCTGAGACGTGTTTCCAACCAACTGCTGAAAGTCCTGATGTGTTCACATGTAATCCAATTGTCGCACTGCTCCGAGTGTTTGAAGCGCAGACTGTTCTTGTGTTCATCAACATACGGGGTCACCAAGGTAGAGTTCTGTAAAACTGTGTAGTGTGCTTTAGACCAAGAATGCCTGTCCCTACATATTATTGAGTCCTCTCCTAGCGTGCCTTTTCCAGTCAGTCTCCCCTCATACCGCAATTTAGGGAGACCTATCTTCTTAAGGCGAGGAATGAAGTCAACACAAAACCCGATGACATCCTCTGTTTGATGGCCCATGGCGATGCTTCCTTCTGGCCTAGCGCGGTTACGGACATATTTCTTTAGGACTCCGATGAACCTCTCAAAGGGGAACATATTGTGTAGAAATACGGGCCCCAGAATGACAATCTCGTCGACTAGATGAACTAGGACGTGCGTCATGATATTGAAAAAGGATGGTGGGAACACCATCTTGAAACTGACAAGACATTGCGCCACATCACTCCTTAGGCTTGGTATGATTTCTGGATCGATCACCTTCTGAGAGATTGCATTGAGGAATGCACATAGCTTCACAATGGCTAATCGGACGTTTTCCGGTAGAAGCCCCCTCAATGCAACCCAAAGCAGTTGCGTCATAATCACGTGGCAGTCATGAGACTTTAGGTTCCGGAACTTTTTCTCCGGCATATTTATTATTCCCTTTATATTTGACGAGAAGCCAGTCGGAACCTTCATACTAAGCAGGCATTCAAAGAAAATTTCTTTCTCTTCTTTCGTAAGAGCGTACCTGGCAGGACCTTCATACTGCTTCGGAGGCATGCCGTCTTTCTTGTGCAAACGTTGCAGGTCCTCCCGTGCCTCAGGTGTATCTTTTGTCTTCCCATACATGCCCAAGAAGCCTAACAGGTTCACGCAAAGGTTCTTCGTCACGTGCATCACGTCGAATGAAGAGCGGACCTCTAGCTCTTTCCAGTAGGGTAGGTCGAAGAATATAGATTTCTTCTTCCACATGGGTGCGCGTCCCTCAACGTCATTCAGAACAGCTAGTCTGCCGGGACCCTTCCTAAAGATTACGTGTAAATCATTGACCATAGCAAGTACGTGATCACCGGTACGCATGGCGGGCTTTTTCCGGTGATCTGCCTCGCCTTTGAAATGTTCGCCTTTCTTTCGACATTGATGGTTGGTCGGGAGAAATAGACGATGGCCCACGTACACATTCTTCCTGCATCTGTCCAGGTATATACTTTCGGTGTCATCCAAACAGTGCGTGCATGCGTGGTATCCCTTGTTTGTCTGTCCTGAAAGGTTACTGAGAGCGGGCCAATCGTTTATGGTCACGAACAGCAACGCCTTTAGGTTAAATTCCTCTTGTTTGTGCTCATCCCACGTACGTACACCGTTTCCATTCCACAGCTATAAAAGTTCTTCAACTAATGGCCTTAGGTACACATCAATGTCGTTGCCGGGTTGCTTAGGGCCTTGGATGAGAACTGGCATCATAATGAACTTCCGCTGCATGCACATCCAAGGAGGAAGGTTACACATATATAGAGTCACGGGCCAGGTGCTGTGATTGCTGCTCTGCTCCCCGAAAGGATTAATGCCATCCGCGCTTAAAGAAAACCATACGTTCGTTGTGTCCTTTGCAAACTCATCCCAGTACTTTCTCTCGATTTTTCTCCACTGCGACCAGTCAGCGGGTGCTCTCAACTTCCCGTCTTTCTTATGGTCCTCACTGTGCCATCGCATCAACTTGGCATGCTCTCCGTTTCTGAACAGCCGTTTCAACCATGGTATTATAGGAGCATACCACATCAACTTCGCAGGAACCCTCTTCCTGGGGGGCTTGCCGTCAACATCACCAGGGTCATCTCGTCTGATCTTATACCGCAATGCACCGCATACCGGGCATGCGTTCATATCCTTGTATGCAAGGCGGTAGAGGATGCAGTCATTAGGGCATGCATGTATCTTCTGCACCTGCAATCCTAGAGGGCATACGACCTTCTTTGCTGCGTATGTACTGTCGGGCAATTCGTTATCCTTTGGAAGCTTCTTCTTCAATATTTTCAGTAGCCTCTCAAATCCTTTGTCAGGCACAACATTCTCTGCCTTCCACTGCAGCAATTCCAGTACGGTACTGAGCTTTGTGTTGCCATATTCGCAATTGGGGTACAACCCTTTTTTGTGATCCTCTAACATGTGACCGAACTTCAGCTTTTCCTTTTGACTTTCGCATTGCGTCCTTGCATCGACAATGACCCGGCGGAGATCATCATCATCGGGCACATCGTCTGGTTCCTTTTGATCTTCAGCAGCTTCACCCGTTGCAGCATCATTGGGCACATCGTATGGTTCCTCTTGATCTTCACCAGCTCCCCCCGTTGCAGCATCACCGTATTCAGGGGGCACATAGTTGTCATCATACTCTTCTTCTTCGCCGTCTTCCTTCATAACCCCTATTTCTCCGTGCCTTGGCCAAACATTATAGTGTGGCATGAAACCCTTGTAAAGCAGGTGGGTGTGAAGGATTTTCCGGTCAGAGTAAGACTTCGTATTCCCACAATTAGGGCATGGAAAACACATAAAACCATCCTGCTTGTTTGCCTCAGCCGCTTCGAGAAATTCATGCACGCCCTTAATGTACTCGGAGGTGTGTCTGTCACCGTACATCCATTGCCGGTTCATCTGCGTGCGTTATATATAATTAAGTGTGTCAAAAACCATTACAGAACATCATGAATAGATAATTAAGTGACCAAATTAATATAAGTTCATCATCACATTAAAACCAAAGTACATACATAGTTCTCATCTAACAACATATAGCTCTCCAGAGCATCTAATTAATTAACCCATACATTGAAACTATGTAAAACATTTCGATGCGAAAACAAACGCGATCATAATCGCAACCAAGGTAACAATTGATCCAATGGCATAATGATACCAAGCCTCGGTATGAACAGCATATTTTCTAATCTTTCTAATCTTCAAGCGCATTGCATCCATCTTGATCTTGTGATCATCGATGACATCCGCAACATGCAACTCCAATATCATCTTCTCCTCCTCAATTTTTTTATTTTTTCCTTCTAGAAATTGTTTTCTTCTTCAACTAAATTTAACCTCTCAACAATAGGGTCGGTTGGAATTTCCGGTTCACATACCTCCTAGATAAATAAAATCTATGTCACGTTTGTCGGCATAATTTTCATAAACAATAAATGAACCAATAGTTATAAAGATAATATATACCACATCCGAATCATAGACAGGACGAGGGTCGACGGGGGCGGATACCAAAACCATCGCACTATATAAGATGCAATAATAAAAGTAAGAAAATGATACAAGTATCTATCTAAACATACAAGTAAGAATATTTTTCCTTTCAGAAAGAAGATAAGAACAAGAGGCTCACCACGGTGGTGCCGGTGATGATATCGGCGCGGGTGATCGACGGCGGTGAAGACAGGGGCGGGGCGTGATGGACCGCTAAACCTAGATAAATATTGAGGAAAATGGAGCTTGGAGGTCGAGCTTGGAGAGGAGAAAGCTTAAGTAGTGTGGCTCGGGCATTCCATCGAACACCATGTGTGCATAGGAGGTGAGCTAGAGCACCACCAAGCCCTCTCCCCCTCGGCCAGAAAAAACAGAGCAGTGTGCTCTGCTCTTGCGCGAGGGGGTATATATAGGCACCACCATTGGTCCCGGTTGGTGGCATGAACCGGGACTAAAGGGGGGCCTTTGGTCCCGGTTCATGCCCCCAACCGGGGCCAATGGTGGTGGGCCAGGAGCCAGGACCATTGGTCCCGGTTCGTCCCACAAACCGGGACCAGAAGGTCCAGACGAACCGGGACCAATGGCCCACGTGGTCCGGCCGGCCCCCTGGGCTCACGAACCGAGTCCAATGCACCCATTGGTCCCGGTTCTAGATAGAACCAGGACTAATGGGCTTACCCGGCCTGAACCTTTGCCCCCTTTTCTACTAGTGTCAACAACTCCACCATCTTCTTCACCAACAAAGGAGATATAATCACATGGGTATGGGCACTCCCCTTGGCAACTGCCAAGCTTGGGGGAGGTGCTCGGGTATCGTATCAGCATCACACTCCTATCTTTACCGTTTTTCTTAGTCCGATTGAGGGAGTCCTGGATTAGGGGGTGTCCGGGTAGCCGGACTATAACCTTCGTCTGGACTGTTGGACTATGAAGATACAAGATTGAAGACTTCGTCCCGTGTCCGGATGGGACTTTCCTTGGCGTCGAAGGCAAGCTTGGCGATACGGATATGTAGATCTCCTACCATTGTAACCGACTCTGTGTAACCCTAGCCCTCTCCGGTGTCTATATAAACCAGAGGGTTTTAGTCCGTAGGACGAACAACAATCATACCATAGGCTAGCTTCTAGGGTTTAGCCTCTCTGATCTCGTGGTAGATCTACTCTTGTACTACCCACATCATCAATATTAATCAAGCAGGAGTAGGTTTTTACCTCCATCGAGAGGGCCCGAACCTGGGTAAAAACATTGGGTCCCTTGTCTGCTATTACCATCTGCCTAGACGCACAGTTCGGGACCCCCTACCGAGATCCGTCGGTTTTGACACCAACATTGGTGCTTTCATTGAGAGTTCCTCTGTGTTGTCGCAATCAGGAAGGATGCCTCATCCCGTCTTTAAAGACGGCACCGTTGCTGAGGGAGCTCTTGTTGTCGGCCAAACTCCCCAGCTAGGTGGTTTTCTTATGACCGCCTGTTCGGCTGCTGTGCCGATGATGACCTCTCGGGTCATCAAAAGCAATCTTCACGTCAACTCGGAACTCGCCTAGCAGTTAGATCCAATGGAGCTCTCTTCCCTAAACGAGCTCTTGGATCGCATTGCCGCACTGGGAGTCACTACAGACTACGACCAGATTGGGCCTAAACCCAATCTGAGAGAAATTAACTCTCCCCAGGTCACCCATCACGTTGCATTAGTAGAGGGACAATGCGGCGACCCTTCATCTATCTTAAGGACTAGCTATGTCCGGATTCCCAATCCCTCCAAGCCAGATACCTGCGGAGGGGAGGACTTCACTCAAGACCTGAACTTAGAGTCAGGCAACGGGCTAGATTCATCGCAAAACATCCAAGAATCCAAACTTCCGAGTTCGGAAACTCCTTGGCCCCTGAGTCTCAGATTGGGTGTGGTTTCGGATTTAATTCCACCCACCCACCCGAACATAAGCGATCTATCCCAAATTAGGCAAAAGCCCGAAGAAACAGTACATCATTACTGGGCCAGATTCCTCCTAGTTATGAATAGGATAAAGGACTGCCGCGAGGAAGACGCAATTTCATTCTTTTGCAATAATTGCACGGACAAGGGAATCCTCAACGCCACAAGTCACCATGATATTACACGCTTCACTGACTTGGCGTCCATAGTATGAAAGTACTGTGCGATGGAAAGCGCCTGGAAAACCAAAATAGAATTTTGGGACAATCCGGCCCTGAATACAAACCCAGTCCAAAATAAAAGGGTGCATCATCGCCAGACACCCGGGTTAAACACCAAAAAGCAAAAACCCTACACAGGGTATGGAACCGTACTGAAAGGATGGCTTAATGGACCCTGTAAAATTCACAATACAGAGGGCGCCACAACAACTCATAGCCTTAGAGCATGTTGGATACTCCGGCAGGTGGCCAAAACTAGCGAAGATCTTCTAATTCCAGAAGCCACAGAAAGCCACCCCAGGGACACCAGTACGGTATTAACAGTATTCGAGACTTTCGCATCAAATAATATGCGAAAAATAACACTCCGCAACCTTGCCGAAGTCTACCAAGTAGCAACAATAAACCCATGGAGTGACACGGCTATTACTTTTAATGCCAGTGATGAACCTAAATTCCAAACAGCCCGAGCACCAGCCGCATTGGTCCTCAGTCCAATAGTGGACGGCTTTCGCCTTACCAAGGTACTCATGGATGGCAGCAGCGGATTGAACCTCATTTATGAGGAAACCCTTCAAAAAATAGAAATAGACTGGAACCGCATTGAGCGAAGCAGCACAACCTTTAGAGGAATAATCCCCAGTCGGGAAGCGCGCTGTACAGGAAAAATCACACTAGATGTGGTGTTCGGCACGCTGAATAATTACAGGTCCGAAGAGGTAACATTCCAAGTGGCCCCGTTCAGTAGCGGATACCACGCTCTGATAGCGAGGGAGGCGTTTACAATCTTCCAAGCCATACCCCATTACGGGTATATGAAGCTCAAGATGCCCAGGCCCAACAGAATCGTCACTCTCGCTAGTGATCCGGACATAGCACTCCGCGCCGAAAACAAGACAGCCGCACTGGCCCTCGAGGCACTATCCGAAGCCCTAGCGGCTGAGGTGAAGGAAATATGCCCTAGAGGCAATAATAAAGTTATTATTTATTTCATTATATCATGATAAATGTTTATTATTCATGCTAGAATTGTATTAACCGGAAACATAATACATGTGTGAATACATAGACAAACAGAGTGTCACTAGTATGCCTCTACTTGACTAGCTCATTAATCAAAGATGGTTATGTTTCCTAACCATGAACAAAGAGTTGTTATTTGATTAACGGGATCACATCATTTGGTGAATGATCTGATTGACATGACCCATTCCATTAGCTTAGCACCCGATCGTTTAGTATGCTGCTATTGCTTTCTTCATGACTTATACATGTTCCTATGACTATGAGATTATGCAACTCCCGTTTGCCGGAGGAACACTTTGTGTGCTACCAAAAGTCACAACGTAACTGGGTGATTATAAAGGTGCTCTACAGGTGTCTCCAAAGGTACATGTTGGGTTGGCGTATTTCGAGATTAGGATTTGTCACTCCGATTGTCGGAGAGGTATCTCTGGGCCCTCTCGGTAATGCACATCACATAAGCCTTGCAAGCATTGCAACTAATGAGTTAGTTGTGAGATGATGTATTACGGAACGAGTAAAGGGACTTGCTGGTAATGAGATTGACTAGGTATTGAGATACCGACGATTGAATCTCGGGCAAGTAACATACCGATGACAAAGGGAACAACGTATGTTGTTATGCGGTCTGACCGATAAAGATCTTCGTAGAATATGTAGGAGCCAATATGAGCATCCAGGTTCCACTATTGGTTATTGACCGGAGATATGTCTCGGTCATGTCTACATTGTTCTCGAACCGTAGGGTCCACACGCTTAACGTTACGATGACAGTTTCATTATGAGTTTATGTATTTTGATGTCCTAAAGGTTGTTCGGAGTCCCGGATGTGATCATGGACATGACGAGGAGTCTCGAAATGGTCCTTCTCCAACTAGGAAAGAAGGGAATCCTACTCCCGGTGGGAGTAGGACTCCCCCTTGGCGCGCCCTCCTTGGTCGGCCGCTCCCTCCCCTTGGCTCCTTTATATATGGGGGCAGGGGGCACCCTAGAACACACAAGTTGATCTTCGTGATCGTTCCTTAGCCGTGTGCGGTGCCCCCTCCACCATATTCCACCTCGGTCATATTGTAGCGGTGCTTAGGCGAAGCCCTGCGACGGTTGAACATCAAGATCGTCACCACGCCGTCGTGCTGACGGAACTCCTCCCCGACGCTTTGCTGGATCGGAGCCCGGGGAGCGTCATCGAGCTGAATGTGTGCCAAGAACTCGGAGGTGCCGGAGTAACGGTGCTTGGATCGGTTGGATCGGGAAGACGTACGACTACTTCCTCTACGTTGCGTCAATGCTTCGGCTTCGGTCTACGAGGGTACGTAGACAACACTCTCCCCTCTCGTTGCTATGCATCACCATGATCTTGCGTGTGCGTAGGAAATTTTTTGAAATTACTACGTTCCCCAACAGTGGCATCCAAGCCTAGGTTTTATGTGTTGATGTTATTTGCACGAGTAGAACACAAGTGAGTTGTGGGCGATATAAGTCATACTGCTTACCAGCATGTCATACTTTGGTTCGGCGGTATTGTTGGATGAAGCGGCCCAGACCGACATTACGCGTACGCTTACGCGAGACTGGTTCAACCGCCGTGCTTTGCACACAGGTGGCTGGCGGGTGTCAGTTTCTCCAACTTCAGTTGAACCGAGTATGGCTACACCCGGTCCTTGCGAAGGTTAAAACAGCACCAACTTGACAAACTATCATTGTGGTTTTGATGCGTAGGTAAGATTGGTTCTTGCTAAGCCCGTAGCAGCCATGTAAAATTTGCAACAACAAAGTAGAGGACGTCTAACTTGTTTTTGCAGGGCATGTTGTGATGTGATATGGTCAAGACATGATGCTAAATTTTATTGTATGAGATGATCATGTTTTGTAACCGAGTTATCGGCAACTGGCAGGAGCCATATGGTTGTCGCTTTATTGTATGCAATAAAATCGCCCTGTAATGCTTTACTTTATCACTAAGCGGTAGCGATAGTCATAGAAGCATAAGATTGGCGAAACGACAATGATGCTATGATGGAGATCAAAGTGTCGCGCCGGTGACGATGGTGATCATGACGGTGCTTCGAAGATGGAGATCACAAGCACGAGATGATGATGGCCATATCATATCACTTATATTGATTGCATGTGATGTTTATCTTTTATGCATCTTATCTTGCTTTGATTGACGATACCATTTTAAGATGATCTCTCACTAATTATCAAGAAGTGTTCTCCCTGAGTATGCACCGTTGTGAAAGTTCTTCATGCTGAGACACCACGTGATGATCGGGTATGATAGGCTCTACGTTCAAATACAACGGGTGCAAAACAGTTGCACACGCGGAATACTCAGGTTTAACTTGACAAGCCTAGCATATAACAGATATGGCCTCGGAACACGGAGACCGAAAGGTCTAGCGTGAATCATATAGTAGATATGATTAACATAGTGATGTTCACCATTGAAAACTCCATCTCACGTGATGATCGGACATGGTTTAGTTGATTTGGATCACGTGATCACTTGGATGACTAGAGAGATGTCTGTCTAAGTGAGAGTTCTTAAGTAATATGATTAATTGAACTTAAATTTATCATGAACTTAGTCTTGGAAGTATTAGCATATCTATGTTGTAGATCAATAGCTCGCGTTGTTGCTTCCCCATTTAATTTTGATATGTTCATAGAGAAAATTGCATTGAAAAATGTTAGTAGCAATGATGCGGATTGGATCCGTGATCTAAGGATTATCCTCATTGCTGCACAGAAGAATTATGTCCTTGATGCACCGCTAGGTGACAGACCTATTGTAGGAGCAGATGCAGACGTTATGAATGTTTGGCTAGCTCAATATGATGACTACTTGATAGTTTAGTGCACCATGCTTAACGGCTTAGAATTGGGACTGCAAAGACGTTTTGAACGTCATGGACCATACCAGATATTCCAGGAGTTGAAGTTAATATTTCAAGCAAATACACGAGTTGAGAGATATGAAGTCTCCAACAAGTTCTATAGCTAAAAGATGGAGGAGAATCGCTCAACTAGTGAGCATGTGCTCAGATTGTCTGGGTACTACAATCGCTTGAATCAAGTGGGAGTTAATCTTCCAGATAAAATAGTGATTGACAGAATTCTCTAGTCACCATCACCAAGTTAGTAGAACTTCGTGATGAACTATAATATGCAAGGGATAATGGAAACGATTCCCAAGCTCTTTGTGATGCTAAAATCGACGAAGGTAGAAATCAAGAAAAACATCAAGTGTTGTTGGTAGATAAGACCACTAGTTTCAAGAAAAGGGCAAAAGGAAGAAGGGGAACTTCAAGAAGAACGGCAAGCAAGTTGCTGCTCAAGTGAAGAAACCCAAGTCTGGTCCTAAGCCTGAGTGTTGGTGTAAAAACTGGCGGATCTCGGGTAGGGGGTCCCGAACTGTGCGTCTAGGCCGGATGGTAACAGGAGACAAGGGACACGATGTTTTTACCCAGGTTCGGGCCCTCTCGATGGAGGTAATACCCTACTCCTGCTTGATTAATATTGATGATATGGGTAGTACAAGAGTAGATCTACCACGAGATCAACGAGGCTAAACCCTAGAAGCTAGCCTATGGTATGATTGTTGTATGATGAAGTTGTCCTACGGACTAGAACCCTCCGGTTTATATAGACACCGGATAGGGTTAGGGTTACACAGAGTCGGTTACAATGGTAGGAGATCTTGAATATCCGCATCGCCAAGCTTGCCTTCCACGCAAAGGAAAGTCCCATCCGGACACGGGACGAAGTCTTCAATCTTGTATCTTCATAGTCCTGGAGTCCGGCTGAAGGTATAGTCTGGCTACCCGGACACCCCCTAATCCAGGACACCTTCAGTAGTCCCTGAACCAGGCTTCAATGACGACGAGTCCGGCGTGCAGATTGTCTTCGGCATTGCAAGGCGGGTTCCTCCTCCATGTTTTCATAGAAGATTGTAAACACCAAGAGTAGGTTCTGGCTCTGCAAAATAAGTTTCCACATATTGCCATAGAGAGAATAATATTAACACAAATCTAATCTGCTGACGTATTCCGTAGCGTGACATCACACTACGGCCAAGTCCTTTATTCGAATCGTTTTTACTTTTCCACCTCAGCACGTTTTGCGAGGAGGTTTCCTTGGCACGTCTTCTCAAAGCAGAGATCGTGTGCCCCCTTTTACGGGATTCTCATCAATACGGACGTGGGTAACCCCGCCGCGCCATTTATCACGGCGCTTGGGAGGCAAGCGAGTTTTACTAGGCTGGTGGGGACACACAACCGCATCCGCCCATATAAGGGGATAAGGATCCACCTTTTTACCTACGCCTTCTTCCTCCTTTGCCAATCCATCTCCTACGCACTCGAGCTCCAGCGCCCAAGCCCGCACTTCCCACCTCAACCTTTTCCAGCAATGTCCGGAGCGGGAGGCAGGTGGAAGGCCGGATACTTGTCCAAAGACATCGCGCACCGGCTTCCTGAAGAGGGGCAGCTTCTCCCCACACCAAGGCCCCATGAGAGGGTAGTGTTCCTTCCCCACTTCCTCCGCGGACTAGGTTTTCCACTCCACCCATTCGTCCGGGGGCTCATGTTCTACTATGGCCTGGATTTCCACGATCTGGCCCCGAACTTCATCCTCAACATCTCGGTGTTTATCATCGTGTGCGAGGCTTTCCTCCGCATTCGCCCCCATTTCGGCCTCTGGCTCAAGACCTTCAACGTCAAGCCCAAGGTGGTGCGCGACAGCCAGGGGGAGTGCGGAGGCGCCATGGCGGGCAAGACGGCCAACGTCCTATGGTTCGAGGGCTCCTTCGTGGAGACCCTAAAGGGGTGGCAATCCGGGTGGTTTTACATCACCGAGCCACGCGGTCCGAAATGGATCGCATCCCCCGAGTTCCGATCCGGACCCCCCACGCGGCTTATGTCCTGGAAAGAGACGGGCCTGTCGTGGGGTGACGAACAAGAGGTGACTGGACTACAAACATGCATCCAGTCCCTGGTGAACAAGCCAATCAGGCTCGTTAATGTAGTCCAGGTTATGCTCGTCCGCCGGATCCTCCCGTGTCAACAACGGGACTTCAATCTGTGGGAGTTCGACCCGGCGCAGCACCGAACCCTTAACAGGCTCTTCGACACGATGTACGAAGATGCCTGGAAGGTGCTATTCAAGGGCGCCGAGGCTCCCGCATCCGCTTCCGAGGACCGCGGATACAGCTCGCAGCGTCACGCTAGCGAGGTAAGCTATTTCCACCTTTTACAGGATGTTAAGTTTTTTTTTCATAGTTTGACTCTATGCGGGATCTAAGCTCCCTTACCTTTGACAGGCTTGGCAGGCGATGTCCGTACCGATTAACTGTCCGACTCCCTTGCCCGAAGACCCAGCCCCTGCTCTACTAGTGAAGCTGCTGGTTCCGGTGCCCTATGTGGTGCTGGAGAAGAAGGCCAAGAAGAAAAGGCCACGGGGACTCGAAAGAGTGCCCGTAATATGGTGGTGTCGGACTCGTCATCCGACAAGTCCGAGACGCTCTCCTCCCGTGAGAACGAGGAGGAGGAAGAAGAAACCTCTCCCCCTCCAGCGGGGGGAGGAAAGAAAAGGAAGGCCGCCCCAACGGGGGAGGCCGAAGGGTCCAGGAAGAGGAAGACCCCTCCGCCGGACTACTCCCTCGACGCCGAAGAGGACGAAGAGGAGTCGCCAGACAGAGCCAAGCGTCCGGCGAAATCGTAAGTGCGGATGTCAGAGTAACTCATGACGTTCCTTTGTTGCACAGCTTTCCCTAATGTCGAACATAATTATGCAGCCCGCCCAGGGCCGGACTCGACGAATCGTCGAGCGGCTCCCTGGATTCATCGGACGTGAACTCAGTTCCGCCCGCTGTCTCCCCCCGCACTGCGGACGATGCCGAAGTGGCGTCGCGACAAGCTCCTGGGCAGGAGGAGGTGGTCCTGGAGGAGCCGCAAGGCGACCTCCCGGACTTCAGGAATAAAGGGGACAAGACCCCCCAGGGCTCTAAGTCCGGCTTTGAGCCGGACACCATGCCGAAATCTTCAATAGTTCCGGACCGCGGTAGGGGAACTGCTCCCAAGAGGAGCAAGCCTTCTGAGCCGGCGGCCTCCGTCCAACTGGAGGCGCCGGACAATCTGCTGGAGGTGCTTGATGGCACCTCCATCGACGAGGAGCACCGTACTATTATGAGTACGGTGATCCAGAAGGTTCAGTCCGCCAAGAGCGGACTGACTGAAGCTTGTGCTAGCCTTCTAATAGACTTCAAGGTAAGTAAAAATATGTAAAAATATTACCGCATAGACAGTAGCGCCTGATGCTCTGTTTGGCGTCGGAAAGAAAAGCCGAATAGAGGATGTATTAAAATTCGCAGGATTCTAACAAAAAAGTGTCAATATGGGTATGCAGGCTTCACTGCTAGCCACCGCCGCACTGACTGCGGAGGCGGGTGCCCTGAAACAGGGCCTCGAGCGGTCCAAGCAAGAGCTCAGCCTTGCCAAGCGGCAGCTCGAGGAGAAAGTAGGTAAGAAATACCTTACAGAAAAAGTGCCTATAAAAAGACGTGATTGCAAAAAATAATAGGATTGTTCTGCTTATTATAGGGGCCACGACTGAGGTGGCAACCCTCAAGCAGGCGCTGTCCGAGGACGAAAAGAAAACGGCCACGGAGCGCACCGAGCGAGAGAAACTTGGGGCTCAGGTCGGCGAGGTGCAGCAAGAGCTTCAGGCTCTCATGAAAAAACATGAGAGTTTGGAGCTTGAGTCAAAGACGCAAGCGTCCGAGCTCGCGCGGCCCTTGAGACTGCCAAGTCTGCCAAGGCCGAAGCCCAAAAGGCCCTCCAAGAGTTGGAGGAGATGAAGAAGATAGCAGCGGGTAAGGCATTCTTTATGCAAAGCAGAAATATAAAAGTGAACTACTTGTTACTTGCCCGAATCTGGAGCTCTCCAGGGGCATTCGCAGATCTTCCCCGCAGCGTATCCGAGGCCGCCGCATTCTACCGAGCTGAAGAGGGCAGCTCGACGGAGAAGGTGTTCTGGTCTCAGTATGCTGAGGCCGGACACCCTGTGCCCTTGAGCGACCAGCTGAAACAGCTAGTCGAGCTCCACAAGGCGGCCGAACATGCCATGAGGGCCTTCAAAGTTCGGCTGTGGCCCGGAGAGGCCCTGCCTGGGAGCTACTTCAGGCTGGTGTGGCGGCTGGTGGAGGCATGTCCAAGGCTCGAGGACATCAAGCGCTCCGTCTGCATCGAAGGTGCCCGTCGGGCCCTTGCCCGCGCAAAGGTGCACTGGGGTAAGCTGGACGGTGAGAAGCTTGTGAGGGACGGGCCGCCGCCGGGGAAGGAGCATCGCAAGCCCGAGAACTACTATAAGGATGTTCTTGCGGGTGCCCGCCTTGTGGCGGATGAATGTACCAAGGATGTAATTTTTGAATGAACTCGCTCGTGTTTATCCTGTGCGCTGGAAACTTGTTGATATGCGCTAAGCGATGCTTGTTGAATTTAAAATATTACTTTCTGTGCGGCCGTTTATCAAAAAATTGAGAGATGGCCAGTCGTCGGCTTCTGCCCCCATGCCACTAGTGCTGGGGTGTTCGGGATAAACCTGAGTGCTCTTTTTCCCATAGTTGGGTCCTTCGAGGGAGGCGCTCAGCACAACGAACCAGGCAATCGGACTATAATGCTTGAACACTCTCACTTAGCCATAGAACTCTATAATTTTAAATTTCGGCAAAGCCCCTAGTTCGGAAGACCGAGTTCGGGGCGCTATCCACGCCTTGGCCGGACAAAGCCGGCTCCTCGCTCGAAGCGGCATAAGTCTTTAGGGACTCGAAAAACCTCTCGAACAGCGACCGGTCTCTCGCCTCATCATGACAGTTAGTTTTAGCTTTCTCCACAGAGGTGCTTAACCCAGCTCAACCGGGGCACAATCGCAGTGGTTCTCCTAGTGCTACCTTAGCCGATATAGCGGAACGTAAGGCACCAAAACATAGGAGCCGGGCAAACCCAACTATTGACCCAAATCATGATTCGGAGCCGATGCATATAGTGCTATAAGTTCGGGGTGCCGCACTTGTGAAAGTGTCCGGGCTTCTCACACCATATTGAGGGGTATCAAAGCCCCTGGCGTATTTTGCTGTACCATAGTGTGCGCGTGCGACATGTCATAAACATATGTATGAAAATAGGATAATGCAAAAAATAGACAGAAAGCTATGCATTGTTTATAGAAAGGCTGCTATCAGAGCAGAACGATACAAGTGGTATGATAAGGAAAAGATATTGGACTATTTAACATGTCCTGGCCAGGGGCAGGCCGCGGAATTGTATTCAAAACAGGTATACCGCTCGTAACAGAGACCACCTGGGAGTTCCATAATGTGGCGTGGCTTGTCTGCCTCCCTGGATCTTGATTCGTTTGTGTGGCAGTTGAATTGCCGAACAGGTCGTCCGAAGTATGGAGTCCTGAAAGTAAGAGAAAATTAAAAAAAGAATTCGGCAGCCCCTAGTACATTTTAAGCTCTATTTTGGGCTTGCCGTTATTGTGCCCCTTCCCCTGCGACCATGGTATTTCAAGAGCGTAGTTATGTACGTGAGGCACTGGTTTCGCTATGTCGCGAGGGCTGGGGTTGGGGCCGCATTGCTACGCCTACTCAGAACATGCCAGGCGGTCTTGTTGTAGGTTACTCCGGGCGCGCTTGGCAATGTCTGGCTTTTTAACGGCCGGACTGAAGAATTGCCGAAGAAGGCTGATTTGCACTTCCGCTGCGAGCGCCGCCGTGTGCTCCTCCGTACGGAGGGAGCATTCGGTGTTTCCGTTGACCGTAATTACTCCTCGAGGGCCTGGCATTTTGAGCTTGAGATATGCGTAGTGCGGCACCGCATTGAACTTTGCAAATGTGGTTCGCCCGAGCAGGGCATGATAGCCGCTGCGAAACGGGACTATATCGATGATTAACTCTTCGCTTCGGAAATTGTCCGGAGATCCGAAGACCAGTTCAAGTGTGACAGAGCCTGTACAGTTGGCCTCTACACCTGGTATAACACCTTTAAAGGTCGTTTTTGTGGGCTTAATCCTCGAGGGATCTATGCCCATTTTCCGCACTGTGTCCTGGTAAAGCAGGTTCAGGCTACTTCCGCCGTCCATGAGGACTCTTGTGATATGGAATCCGTCGATGATTGGGTCGAGAACCAATGCGGCGAAGCCGCCATGACGGATGCTAGTGGGGTGGTCCCTTCGATCAAAAGTGATCGGGCAGGAGGACCATGGGTTGAACTTTGGGGCGACTGGCTCCATCGTGTATACGTCCCGTAGCGCACGCTTCCGCTCCCTCTTGGGAATATGGGTTGTGTATATCATGTTCACCGTCCGCACTTGTGGGGGAAAACCCTTTTGTCCATTGTTGTTCAGCGGCCCGGGCTCCTCCTCGTCATCGCTATGCAGCCCCTTGTCTTTATTTTCGGCTGTTAACTTGCCTGCCTGCTTGAACACCCAACAGTCCCTGTTGGTGTGATTGGCTGGCTTTTCGGGGGTGCCATGTATCTGGCACAAGCGGTCGAGTATTCGGTCCAAACTGGACGGGCCCTGAGTATTCTTTTTGAATAGCTTTTTCCGCTGACCGGATTTATAGCCTCTGAATCCGGCATTAACTGCCGTGTCTTTGTTGCTGTCGCTGCTAACGCGGCGCTTTAGCTTGTTCCGACGTGTCCTGCCACTTTTGTCCTTGGTATCCGAATTACCTGGGTTATTTGCTAAGTTGTTACTGCGAGCTAGCCAACTGTCTTCGCCCGCACAAAAGCGGGTCATGAGTGTCGTGAGGGCTGCCATGGTTTTCGGCTTTTCCTTTCCCAGGTGCCCGGCAAGCCACTCGTCGCGGATGTTATGCTTGAAGGCTGCTAGGGCCTCTGCGTTCGGACAGTCGACTATCTGGTTTTTCTTTGTTAGGAACCCTGTCCAGAATTGCCTGGCCGATTCCTCTGGCTGCTGAATTATGTGGCTTAAGTCATCGGCATCCGGTGGTCGCACATAAGTGCCCTGGAAGTTGTCGAGGAATGCGGCTTCTAGGTCCTCCCAAGAACCGATTGAGTCTGCTGGCAAGCTGTTAAGCCAATGCCGGGCCGGTCCCTTAAGTTTGAGCGGGAGGTATTTGATGGCGTGTAGATCATCGCCGCGGGCCATGTGGATATGAAGGAGATAATCCTCAATCCATACCGCAGGATTTGTTGTTCCATCATATGATTCGATGTTCACGGGTTTGAAACCCTCTAGGATTTTATGATCCATTACTTCATCTATGAAGCATAGTGGGTGTGCGGCGCCTCTATACTGGGCTATATCATGACGCAGCTCGGAGGAGCTATGCCTGTTGTGTTCGGCACGGCCGGATTTGTTGTATCCGGAATGAAGATCACCGTCACGTGTCGTGGGGCGCCTGCGCGATCCGTAGATCGATCTTGTTTGTCTTGCCTTGTCCTCCAGTACGTCTCACAGGTCTGGCGCATTTTCCCGTGCCTTAGTTGAACGGCGTCGGGGCATGGCTTGGGTGGAGGGCCGAGAGGCCTCTCTGTCACGGCCGCGAGGTGGCCGGTTGGCCATATCGTGCGCTGGTGATGTAGGTGCTTCCTCCTCTGATCGGGGTAGCGGCCTGCGCTTTGGGTAACTCTTGGAGGGGCGCTTGAGTTCATACTCTTCGGCCGCAAGGACTTCAGTCCATCTGTCAGCTAGCAAGTCTTGGTCAGCTCTAAGTTGTTGCTGCTTTTTCTTGAGGCTGCTTGCCTTGGCTAAAAGCCTGCATTTGAAACGCTCTTGTTCGGCGGGGTCTGATGGTACAGAGAATCCGTCGTCGTCGAGGCTTGCCTCGTCTTCGGAGGGAGGCATATAGTTATCATCCTCAACCTCTCGGTCTGCCGCTCTCTCATGAGGGCTGGCTTCTCCATCTTCCTGTGCCGAATCTTGCTGGAGGGGGTGTTCTTCGGCGCTATCCGAGGTAGTATTATCTCCCGTGCCGGAATCACCGTTTTTGCTTTGGCGGGATTTAGAGCGGCGCAGCTGACGCCGGCGCTTTGGATGTTTCTTGGAGGTGTCATCCCCCGCTGTTCCATCGCCATCTCCATCTTTTGGAGTATCCACCATGTATATGTCGTATGACGAGGTGGCCTTCTAGCGCCCTACAGCTGCTGGATCTTGTTCGTCTCCTGCATCGACGTCCATACCGTCGATGTCTTCGGAGCCGAAGTCAAGCATGTCGGTTAAATCATCGACAGTGGCTACAAAGTGGGTGGTGGGTGGGCTTTGAATTTCTTCGTCATCCGTATCCCATTCTCGCTGACCGTAGTCCGGCCAGGGCTCTCCCGATAAAGACAGAGACTTTAGAGAATTCAGGATGTCGCCAAAAGGCGAGTGCTGAAAGATGTCCGCGGTGGTGAACTCCATTATCGGTGCCCAAGCGGATTCGATCGGCAGGGGCGCGGGGGGTTCGGAGTCCGGAGAGGATTCCGGATCCTCAGAGTCATGGGTCATGCAGGGTGCGGGGCTGGCGTTCGGCTCGATCGCATTTGAGGTATCAGCCCCCGAGGTGACGTCCAACCGCTCATCCTCGATTGGCGCAGCTGGCTCCGAATTAAGGGTCAGAGCTGGTGCGTTTGCGGCCTCCAGGGCACTGTTCGGTGGCAGAGCTAGATCATGCCCCACGAGACAGTGCGGCGCACTTGGCTGTGGCTCGAATCCGTCGAAGATCAAATATCCGCGGATGTCTGCCGTGTAGTTTAGGCTTCCAAACCTGACCTGATGGCCAGGGGCGTAGCTTTCGATCTGTTCCAGGTGGCCAAGCGAATTGGCCCGCTGTGCGAAGCCGCCGAAGATGGAGATCTGTCAGGGGAGAAAAGTCTCACCCTGGACCGCATTGTTGATGATGATCAAAGGAGCCATCGGGCCTAAAAGTGACGACACAGAGGAACTCTCAATGAAAGCACCAATGTCGGTGTCAAAACCGGCGGATCTCGGGTAGGGGGTCCCAAACTGTGCATCTAGGCCGGATGGTAAGAGGAGACAAGGGACATGATGTTTTTACCCAGGTTCGGGCCCTCTCGATGGAGGTAATACCCTACTCCTGCTTGATTAATATTGATGATATGGGTAGTACACGAGTAGATCTACCACGAGATCAAGGAGGCTAAACCCTAGAACCTAGCCTATGGTATGATTGTTGTATGATGAAGTTGTCCTACGGACTAGAACCCTCCAGTTTATATAGACACCGGATAGTGTTAGGGTTACATAGAGTCGGTTACAATGGTAGGAGATCTTGAATATCCGCATCGCCAAGCTTGCCTTCCACGCAAAGGAAAGTCCCATCCGGATACGGGACGGAGTCTTCAATCTTGTATCTTCATAGTCCTGGAGTCCGGCTGAAGGTATAGTCCGGCTACCCGGACACCCCCTAATCCAGGACTCCCTCACTGAGACTAAGTGCTTCTACTGCAAAGGGATTGGTCACTAGAAGCGGAAATACCCCAAGTATTTGGTGGATAAGAAAGGATGGCAAAGTAAACAAAGGTATATTTGATATACATGTTATTGATGTGTACTTTACTAGTGTTCATAGCAACCCCTCAGTATTTGGTACTAGTTCAGTTGCTAAGATTAGTAACTCGAAACGGGAGTTGCAGAATGAACAGAGACTAGTTAAGGGTTAAGTGACGATGAGAGTTGGAAGTGGTTCCAAGATTGATATGATCAGCATCGCACACTCCCTATACTTTCGGGATTAGTGTGGAACCTAAATAAGTGTTATTTGGCATTGAGCATGAATATGATTTGATCATGTTTATTGTAATACGGTTATTCATTAAAGTCAGAGAATAGTTGTTCTTATGTTTACATGAATAAAACCTTCGATGGTCATACACCCAATGAAACAATTTAGTTGGATCTCGATCATAGTGATACACATATTCATAATATTGAAACCAAAAAGAGCAAAGTTAATAATGATAGTGCAACTTATTTGTGGCACTGCCGTTTAGGTCATATTGGTGTAAAGCGCATGAAGAAACTCCATGTTGATGAGCTTTTGGAATCACTTGATTATGAATCACTTGATGCTTGCGGACCATGCCTTATGGGCAAGATGACTAAAACGCCGTTCTCTGGAACAATGAAGCAAGCAACAGATTTGTTGGAAATCATACATACTGTTGTATGTGGTCCGATGAATATTAAGGCTTGCAGCAGGTATCATTATTTTCTGACCTTCATAGATGATTTGAGCAGATATGGGTATATCTACTTGATGAAACATAAGTCTGAAACATTTGAAAAGTTCAAAGAATTTCAGAGTGAAGTTGAAAATCATCGTGACAAGAAAATAAAGTTTCTACGATCTGATCGCGGAGACAAATATTTGAGTTACGACTTTGGTCTTCAATTAAAACAATGTGGAATAGTTTCACAAAATCATGCCACCTGGAACACCACAGCATAATGGTGCGTCCGAACGTCATAACCGTACTTTATTGGATATAGTACAATCTATGATGTCTCTTACCGATCTACCACTATCGTTTTTGGGGTTATGCATTAAAGACAGCTGCATTCACGTTAAAAAGGGCACCATCTAAGTCCGTTGAGACGACACAATCTGAACTGTGGTTTGGCAAGAAACCAAAGTTGTCGTTTCTTAAAGTTTGGGGTTGTGATGCTTATATGAAAAAGTTTCATCCTGATAAGCTCAAACCCAGATCGGAGAAATATGTCTTCATAGTATACCCAAAGGAGACTGTTAGGTACACCTTCTATCACAGATCCAAAGGCAAGACATTCGTTGCTAAGAATGGATCCTTTCTAGAGAAGGAGTTTCTCTTGAAAGAAGTGAGTGGGAGGAAAGTAGAACTTGATAAGGTAATTGTACCTTCTCCCTTATTGGAAAGTAGTTCATCACAGAAATCTGTTCCTGTGACTACTACACCAATTAGTGAGGAAGCTAATGATGATGATACTTCAGATCAAGTTACTACCGAACCTCGTAGGTAAACCAGAGTGAGATCTGCACTAGAGTGGTACGGTAATCCTGTTCTGTAGGTCATGTTACTTGACCATGATGAACCTACGAACTATGAGGAAGCGATGATGAGCCCAGATTCCGCGAAATGGTTTGAGGCCATGAAATCTGAGATGAGATCCATGTATGAGAACAAAGTATGGACTTTGGTTGACTTGCCTGATGATCGGCAAGCAATTGAGAATAAATGGATCTTCAAGAAGAAGACTGACACTGACGGTAATGTTACTGTCTACAAAGCTCGACTTGTTGCAAAGGGTTTTCGACAAGTTCAAGGATTGACTACGATGAGACCTTCTCACCCGTAGCAATGCTTAAGTCTGTCCAAATCATGTTAGCAATTGCCGCATTTTATGATTATGAAATTTGGCAAATGGATGTCAAAACTGCATTCCTGAATGGATTTCTGGAAGAAGAGTTGTATATGATGCAACCAGAAGGTTTTGTCGATCCAAAGGGAGCTAACAAAGTGTGCAAGCTCCAGCGATCCATTTATGGACTGGTGCAAGCCTCTCGTAGTTGGAATAAACGCTTTGATAGTGTGTTCAAAGCATTTGGTTTTATACAGACTTTTGGAGAAGCCTGTATTTACAAGAAAGTGAGTGGGAGCTCTGTAGCATTTCTGATATTATATGTGGATGACATATTACTAATTGGAAATGATATAGAATTTCTGGATAGCATAAAGGGATACTTGAATAAGAGTTTTTCAATGAAAGACCTCGGTGAAGGTGCTTACATATTAGGCATTAAGATCTATAGAGATAGATCAAAATGCTTAATTGGACTTTCACAATGCACATACCTTGACAAAGTTTTGAAGAAGTTCAAAATGGATCAAGCAAAGAAATGATTCTTGCCTGTGTTACAAGGTGTGAAGTTGAGTAAGACTCAATGTCCGACCACTTCAGAAGATAGAGAGAAAATGAAAGATGTTCCCTATGCTTCAGCCATAGGCTCTATCATGTATGCAATGCTGTGTACCAGACCTGATGTGTGTCTTGCTATAAGTCTAGCAGGAAGGTACCAAAGTAATCCAGGAGTGGATCACTGGACAGCGGTCAAGAACATCCTGAAATACCTAAAAAGGACTAAGGATATGTTTCTCGTATATGGAGGTGACAAAGAGCTCATCGTAAACGGTTACGTTGATGCAAGCTTTGACACAGATCCGGGCGATTCTAAATCGCAAACCGGATACGTGTTTACATTAAACGGTGGAGCTGTCAGTTGGTGCAGTTCTAAACAAAGTGTCGTGGCGGGATCTACATGTGAAGCGGAGTACATAGCTGCTTCGGAAGCAGCAAACGAAGGAGTCTGGATGAAGGAGTTCATATCCGATCTAGGTGTCATACCTAGTGCAACCGGTCCAATGAAAATCTTTTGTGACAATACTGGTGCAATTCCCTTGGCAAAGGAATCCAGATTTCACAAGAGAACCAAGCACATCAAGAGACGCTTCAATTCCATCTGGGATCTAGTCCAGGTGGGAGACATAGAGATTTGCAAGATACATACGGATCTGCATGTAGCAGACCCGTTGACTAAGCCTCTTCCATGAGCAAAACATGATCAGCACCAAGGCTCCATGGGTGTTAGAATCATTACTGTGTACTCTAGATTATTGACTCTAATGCAAGTGGGAGACTGAAGGAAATATTCCCTAGAGGCAATAATAAAGTTATTATTTATTTCCTTATATCATGATAAATGTTTATTATTCATGCTAGAGTTGTATTAACCGGAAACATAATACATGTGTGAATACATAGACAAACAGAGTGTCACTAGTATGCCTCTACTTGACTAGCTCGTTAATCAAAGATGGTTATGTTTCCTAACCATGAACAAAGAGTTGTTATTTGATTAACATGATCACATCATTAGGTGAATGATCTGATTGACATGACCCATTCCATTAGCTTAGCACCCGATCATTTAGTATGCTGCTATTGCTTTCTTCATGACTTATACATGTTCCTATGACTATGAGATTATGCAACTCCCGTTTGCCAGAGGAACACTTTGTGTGCTACCAAACGTCACAACGTAACTGGGTGATTATAAAGGTGCTCTACAGGTGTCTCCAAAGGTACATGTTGGGTTGGCGTATTTCGAGATTAGGATTTGTCACTCCGATTGTCGGAGAGGTATCTCTGGGCCCTCTCGGTAATGCACATCACATAAGCCTTGCAAGCATTGCAGCTAATGAGTTAGTTGTGAGATGATGTATTATGGAACGAGTAAAGAGACTTACCGGTAATGAGATTGAACTAGGTATTGAGATACCGACGATCGAATCTCGGGCAAGTAACATACCGATGACAAAGGGAACAACGTATGTTGTTATGCGGTCTGACCGATAAAGATCTTCATAGAATATGTAGGAGCCAATATGAGCATCCAGGTTCCGCTATTGGTTATTGACCGGAGATATGTCTCGGTCATGTCTACATTGTTCTCGAACCGTAGGGTCCGCAAGCTTAACGTTACGATGACAGTTTCATTATGAGTTTATGTATTTCGATGTACCAAAGGTTGTTCGGAGTCCCGTATGTGATCATGGACATGACGAGGAGTCTCGAAATGGTCGAGACATAAAGATCGATATATTGGAAGCCTATATTTGGATATCGGAATTGTTCCGGGTGAAATCGGGATTTTACCAGAGTACCGGGGGGTTACCGGAACCCCCTGGGGGTTATTGGGCCTACATGGGCCCTAAGGGAGAAGAGGAAAGGAGGCAAGAGGTGCCCGCGCGCCCCTCCCCTCCCTAGTTCGAATAGGACAAGGAGAGGGGGGCGGCACCCCCCCTTTCCTTTCCCTCTTCCTCCTCTTTCCCCCTTCTCCTTCTCCAACTAGGAAAGAAGGGACTCCTACTCCCGGTGGGAGTAGGACTCCCCCTTGGCGCGCCCTCCTTGGCCGGCCGCCCCCTCCCCTTGGCTCCTTTATATACGGGGGCAGGGGGGCACCCTAGAACACACAAGTTGATCTCCGTGATCGTTCCTTAGCCGTGTGCGGTGCCCCCCTCCACCATATTCCACCTCGGTCATATTGTAGCGGTGCTTAGGCGAAGCCCTGCGACGGTTGAACATCAAGATCGTCACCATGCCGTTGTGCTGACGGAACTCCTCCCCGATGCTTTGCTGGATCAGAGCCCGGGGAGCGTCATCGAGCTGAACGTGTGCCAAGAACTCGGAGGTGCCGGAGTAACAGTGCTTAGATCGGTTGGATCAGGAAGACGTACGACTGCTTCCTCTATGTTGCGTCAATGCTTCCGCTTCGGTCTACGAGGGTACATAGACAACACTCTCCCCTCTCGTTGCTATGCATCACCATGATCTTGCGTGTGCATAGGAATTTTTTTGAAATTACTATGTTCCTCAACATGAGGAACTGACCGCGCTCCGCTCCACGGTGAATAGGGATGATGTGATACTCGACAAAAGATCCAAGTCCACTTCCTTTAAACCGGCGGACGAAATAGTCAAATTCCAGGTCCATCCAACGGACCCCACGAAAACAGCTTCCATCGGGGCACAGTTAAACCCTGACGTGGACGCCGCACTGTGAGAGTTCCTACGTGAGAACTGGCACATTTTCGCCTGGCACCCTTCACACATGCCAGGAATACCATGCAGGCTGGCCGAGCACAGCTTAAATATCCTAAAAGGATTCAAACCTGTCAAACAGGCTCTTCGGCGTTTCTCCGAACCTAAGAGACAGGCCATCGGAGAGGAACTAGCCAAGCTATTGGAGGCCGGATTCATCAGAGATATAAAACATCCGGACTAGCTAGCAAACCTGGTGATAGTACCAAAGAAGGACAAATCCTGGCGCCTGTGCGTTGATTTTAAGGACCTCAACAAGGCTTGCCCAAAGGATCCCTTCCCCCTCCCCCGCATCAATCAAATTATCGACGCTACCGCAGGACACGATTCGTTGTGTTTCCTCGACGCATACTCCGGCTACCATCAAATTAAGATGGCAGAGCCAGACCAAGCCACAACGGCATTCATCACACCATACGGCCCATTCTGCTTCAACACAATGCCCTTCGGACTCAAAAACGCCGGTGCAACATATCAGCGCATGATCCAGACATGTCTGGCAAACCAGATTGGCAAAACAGTGGAGGCATACGTAGATGATGTGGTCGTCAAAACAAGACATGTCGAATCTCTAGTAGACGACTTGAGGCTAACATTCGATAACCTCCGGACATACGACATCAAGCTCAACCCGGAAAAATGCGTTTTCAGCGTACCATCCGGAAAGCTCTTGGGCTTCATTGTATCCGGTAGAGGAATTGAAGCAAATCCAGCCAAGATCCGAGCTCTGTCACAATTGGATATCCCAAAGGACCTCAAACAAATACAAAAACTAACCGGATGCGTGGCGGCTCTAAGCCTCTTCATCTCCCGCTTGGGAGAGAAGGCATTACCCCTTTATCGCCTCCTTCGGCGTACCGAACACTTCGAGTGGACAGATGCCGCCATGGCCAGACTCGACAAAATAAAAGCCATATTGGCAACATACCTAGTCCTGGCCGCGCCAAACATTGGAGAACCAATGCTATTATACATTGCAGCAACTCATCAAGTTGTAAGCGCAGTGCTCGTTGTCGAACGAGAAACAGACGGACACAAATTCCTCCTTCAAAAGCCGGTCTATTATGTGTCCACTGTCCTTACTCCGTGCAAGTCACGGTACCCGCATTATCAAAAGATAGCGTACGCGGTATTTATGGCATCCCGGAAGCTGCGACACTACTTTCAAGAGTGTTCAATAACAGTAGCCTCGGAAGTGCCACTTAACGATATTATAAACAACCGCGACGCGACGGGCTGGATTGCAAAATGGGCCATTGAGCTCCTCCGGTTCGACATAACTTACAAGCCACGGCGAGCTATTAAGTCGCAGGTTTTGGCCGACTTCGTCGCCGAATGGATGGAAGCCGAACTCCCTAAAGAGTACGGCACATATTCAAACTGGATCATGCACTTCGACGGCTCCAAAATGTTGGCCGGTCTAGGGGCTGGCATCGTTTTGACGTCCCCCACAGGAGACATAGTCTAATACGTACCCCAGATAATGTATCCGGACTCAAACAACGCAGCCGAATATGAGGCCCTTCTACATGGCCTCCGGATGGCAGTATCCATGGGCATTCAACGCCTAGAGGTGCGTGGGGATTCGAACCTCGCTATATCTCAAATAAACAGAGACTTTGATGCCAAGGATCCGAAAATGGCAGCTTACCGCAATGTCGTCCTAAAAATGTCATCTCGGTTCGAAGGGCTCGAATTTCATCATATAGCCCAGGAAAATAATCAGGCGGCAGATGTCCTGGCACGCATCGACGCAAAACGCGATGTAGTCCCCCCCAACATCTTCTTGGAAAGGCTTTTTAAGCCATCCGTGGTATGGGAAGGGGAACCCGGCAATAACAACCCGGACCCAACCGCACTGCCCGATAACGAACACTCTGACATAATTGGCGGCTCTGCGAAGGAAATAACATCTTCAGCCCACGAAATAATGGCCGTCATCGCCCCGTGGACAGAACCATTCCTAGCCTACCTTACTAGGCATGAACTCCCCAAGGACCAAAATGAGGCACGCTGCATAGTGCGGCGATCTAAAGCCTATAAAGTCGATGAGGGAGAGCTTTATAAGAAAAGCACCACCGGAGTCCTTCAAAGGTGTGTCTTCGAAGAGGAAGGGCGGAACCTTCTTGCTGAAATTCATGTCAGACTCGGCGGTCATCACGCTGCAGCTCGGTCCCTTGTAAGCAAAGCCTTCCGTACAGGCTTTTATTGGCCGACGGTCCGGGCAGACGCTCAGGACTTAGTCCAACGATGCGTCGGTTGCCAGCTCTTTGCAAACCAAAGCCATATGCCACCCACCGCCCTCCAAACTATCCCCATCACATGGCCCTTCGCGGTGTGGGGGCTTGACATGGTTGGACCCCTTAAAGGAGGAACCCACAAGAAAAAATATTTACTGGTCATGGTGGATAAGTTCACCAAATGGATAGAAGCCAAGCCTATTAAGACAACCAAATCCGGACCGGTGATAGACTTTATATCCGGGGTCGTACACCGTTACGGCGTCCCCCACAGCATCATCACTGATAACGGCACGAACTTTATGGCCGACGAGGTAAAACTCTGGAGCAAAAACATGGGCATCAAGCTCGATTATGCTTCCGTCTATCACCGACAAACTAACGGCCAGGTCGAGCGAGCAAATTGTCTTATCATGAGCGGCATCAAACCCAGATTAGTGCGGTCCCATAAGGAATCTAATACGCACTGGGTAGAGGAGCTCGACTCCGTACTCTGGGGGCTGCGGACCACGCCGAATCGCACCACCGGATACACACCAATATTCATGGTATACGGCACAGAGGCAGTTTTGCTACATAATTCATGACTCACCTCGTGTGCGCATGTACGAAGAAAGAGAAGCCGAGCTCGATCGGCAGGACAGTCTGGACGCCTTGGTGGAGGAGCGTGATGTGGCAAAAGCCTGTTCCGCATTCTATCAACAGCAAGCTTGAAGATACCAAAGCAGAGAAGTACGGGCCAAAAATTACAATGTTGGCGAATTAGTTCTACGCCTGCCAAACAAGAAAAAGGACAAACTCAAGCCCAAATGGGAAGGTCCCTTCATTATTGACCAAGTCCTGACTGGTGGAGCGTACCGCCTGCGAGATGCATCGGATAACCGACTCGAGCCGAACCCGTGGAACGCAGCCCGTCTCCGAAGATTCTATGCCTAGCACCAGACTCTGTGTTTGTCTCCTTCCTCTGTCCATTTTCTTTTTATACACTATCTGTCTTACATTTCTCTACTTCTCCCCTCCCTTTCTTTTATAGCCTTTAAGGGCTCATCCACCCCTTGTTTGTGCACAACTGACGCGCTATCCGTACTCATTAGACCTGGGGGCTTCTTTAACAGAAGCTTATTTATACGGGCTTCATGCCCAACACATGTGTCACACTTCCGCATGTACCTTTTATTCACCATTATATGCATCGATATGACTTAATTTTGGCCAAGCTGGGTTGCCTGGCTCCTGTGCTTACCCCTACGTTCCCGATTGTTCGGCTAGGTGGTAAAGGGAGCACCTCTGCGATTGTTACTGTCGGGTCAGCCGGATGTGTACCTCAGACTGGGTGAAGCCGAAATCTAGCGTTCTTAAGGGAATATTCGGTAGGTGAACTAAAGATGATTTTTCACCGCCCTCTAACGCAACCATGTAGCGATGGACGTGCTCGTCCTCCTCCCTGACACGACGACGTACAACCTCCGGCGGGGCCGGCTCCCTCCGCACCGAAACTGGCCCACGCGAACACCACCAAACGAGATCAGGGTCGACGATGGGACCCGGGGCCGGGTTCCTCACCAAGCGGCGCGCCCCTCCAGGCAGCACCTCCCAGTGCCAGCCCGGCGGAGCCCAGTCCCGGACATGGGTCAACTGGACGTCGTCGCAGATGTGTCGACGGCGAGGATGCGGGCCGGGCATCGTCGACAACAAATACTAGTTATATGCCCGCAAAAAGTAACATTTTTTTAATGATTGGATTTTGATAACTAAAATTTCTAACATTTCTATATAACACTAATTATGCTATCATTGCATATGTCAAAATTCTATATGCTATTTCATACTAATTAAGCATCTAACACTAAAAACAGAAAACACAACTTTTATACATCCATTAAAAAACTGAAAAACAACTTTATATATAAAAAAATTCCATACTAATTAAACACTAATTATATCCATCTAACATGCATTCATACATATATACTAGTGAAAAAATAATAATCTAAAAAATCTAAACTAATTAAACATACAAAATACGTATATACTAATATATACATGCTTTAATTCATACATATGTACGTGTGTGTGTGTGTGTTCATCATGCTTGTGTGTGTGTGTATGGGCTCGGGGAGGGGCGGTGCCCATGGTGGCCGCCGGGGGCGAGGGAGAGGGGTTAGAGGGGGAGAGCTCACAGCGGGGTGACGGCGACGGCCGGGGGCGGCGACGGGCCGGGGCGTGACGCGGGGACGGCGCGACGGGGACGGGCCCGGGGCGGTGACGGAGACGAGGGCGCCGACGGGGACGGGGGCGGCGACGGGGACGGGGCGGCGACGGCGACGGCGGTGCTTCAATGGGGAAACAGAGGAAGAAACAGAGGGAGAATGAAATTTTCGTAAGTGTTGTATATATAGAAGGCACCTTTAGTACCGGTTGGAGCCACCAACCGGTACTAAAGGCTTGTTTTGGCCAGGCCAAGCGGCGGGAAGCACCCCCCTTTAGTACCGGTTCCTGGCTCCAACCGGTACTAAAGGCCCCCCCTTTAGTATCGGTTGGTGCCACGAACCGGTACTAAAGGGGGGTACGCTGTCAGGCGAGGGGCACAAAAGTTTAGTCCCACCTCGCTAGCCGAGGGGCACTCGCACCTGCTTATAAGCCCCGCCGTCGCTGCTGTCTCGAGCTCCTCTCTTAAGCAGGCCTTTTGGGCCTACCTCTTCTGCGATGCCCTGTTGGGCCTACTGGGCTAGCGGGCCTGCATCCTGGCCCAACTTGAATTTGGGTTTCTAGTCGTATGCAGGACGCTGTGGCCCAGTAGGTGGGCTTTTTTCTTATTTTTTTGCGTTATTTATTTTTGTGAATAACTTAACTTTGAAAATAGATTTTTCAGTGATTCTTTTTTCTTATGTTTAATATTAGTGTGTTTTATCATTATATTCAATTTGGTAATGCTTAGGTTATTTAAAAAATGAAATGCCTTTGTAACGGATGAGTTTTCGTCCGAAACCCTGATACTTCGAAACAGATTGTCCATTTTGTGCACGAAGTGCATCCAGTTTTTGCGGGAACCCTCTCTACTTTTTTGCACATGCTATGTGGGTGAAATTATGATCCCATGCCAACTTTCATCCTTTTCTGAGTTCATTTGAAATGCTTTTCAATTTCAGGGTCATTTAGCTGAAAAAATCAGTAAATGCATGAAAGAATTTGCTTGCACATAAAATTTCTTCGCGTTTCAAATGCCAAAACACATAACTAGCTACCCTAACTATTACAGAGATTCCCTCCTGGGTGTGAAACACAGAAGAAAGTGATGATAGTTAAGCCGGTCACATCCCAGATCTTTGGGTGTGAAACTTTTTCTTCGCGTGTGTCCCTTTGCATCGTAGCCATGGAAAATCTTCATCATTTAACGGGATGCTCGGGTCAATATTCACTGTGAATGGAGCAATTTCATCAAACTTTTCATAATCTTCTGACTTGTCTGTCTTGTCATCCACTCCCAATATGTTTCTCTTCCCAGAAAGAACTATGTGCCGCTTTGGCTCATCGTACGATGCATTCGCTTCCTTATCTTTTCTTTTTCTTGGCTTGGTAGACATGTCCTTCACATAGAAAACCTGTGCCACATCATTGGCTAGGATGAATGGTTCGTCTGCATACGCAAGATTGTTGAGATCCACTATTGTCATTCCGTACTGCGGGTCTTCCGTTACCCTGCCTCGTGTCATATTGACCCATTTGCACCGAAACAAAGGGACCTTCAAACCACGTCGATAGTCAAGTTCCCATATGTCCTGTATATAACCATAATATGTTTCCTTTCCCGTCTTGGTTTCTGCATCAAAGCGGACACCACTGTTTTGGTTGGTGCTCTTCTTATCTTGGGCGATCGTGTAAAATGTATTACCATTTATCTCGTACCCTTTGAAAGTCATTATATTCGAAGATGGTAACTGGGACAACAAGTACAGGTCATCTTCAATAGAGGTGTCATGCATGGTACGTGCTTGCAACCAGCTGGCGAAACTCCTGGTTTGTTCACGTGTAATCCAGTCATCAGACCGCTCTGGGTGTTTGGAGCGTAGCAAATTCTTGTGTTCATCCATATATGGAGCCACCAAGGCAGAATTCTGTAGAACTATGTAGTGTGCTTCAGTGAGTGAATGTCCGTCCATACATATTATTTATTCCCCTCCTAGCGTGCCTTTTCCATCCAGTCTGCCCTTATGCCGCGATTCAGGAACACCAATCGGCTTAAGGTCAGGAATAAAGTCAATACAAAACTCAATGACCTCCTCATTTTGACGGCCCTTGGAGATGCTTCCTTCTGGCCTAGCATGATTATGAACATATTTCTCTAAGACTCCCATGAACCTCTCAAAGGGGAACATATTGTGTAGAAATACAGGACCCAAAACGTTAATCTCTTCGCATAGGTGAACTAGAATGTGCGTCATGATGTTGAAGAAGGATGGTGGGAACACCAACTCGAAACTAACAAGACATTGCACCAAATCATTCTGTAACCTTGGTATGATTTCTGGATCGATTGCCTTCTGAGAGATTGCATTGAGAAATGCACATAGCTTCACAATGGCTAATCGAACGTTTTCCGGTAGAAGCCCCCTCAATGCAACCGGAAGCAGTTGCGTCATAATCACGTGGCAATCATGAGACTTTAGGTTCTGGAACTTTTTCTCTGCCATGTTTATTATTCCCTTTATATTCGACGAGAAACCAGACGGTACCTTAATACTGAGCAGGCATTCAAAGAAGATTTCCTTCTCTTCTTTGGTAAGAGCGTAGCTTCCATGACCCTGATGTATGCCGTCTTTTCCATGCATACGTTACTGGTCCTCCCGTGCCTCAGGTGTATCTTTTGTCTTCCCATACACGTCCAAGAAGCCAAGCAGGGTCACACAAAGATTCTTCGTCATGTGCATCACGTCGATTGCGGAGCGGACCTCGAGGTCTCTCCAATAGGGAAGGTCCCAAAATATAGATTTCTTCTTCCACATGGGTGCGCGTCCGTCAGCGTCATTCGGAACAGGTTGTCCACCAGGACCCTTTCCAAAGACCACCTTCAAATCCTTGACCATATCATGTACATCAGCACCAGTACGGTGGCGAGGCTTCATCCGGTGATCCGCCTCACCTTTGAAATGCTTGCCTTTCTTTCTTACGGGATGCCTGCTCAGAAGAAATCGACGATGTCCTAGGTACACATTCTTATTAGCCAAATATATATTGTCGGTATCGTCCAAACAGTGCGTGCATGCGCGGTATCCCTTGTTTGTCTGTCCTGAAAGGTTACTGAGAGCAGGCCAATCATTGATGGTCACGAACAGCAACGCCTTTAGGTCAAATTCTTCCCCCATGTGCTCATCCCACGCACGTACACCTGTTCCATTCCATAGTTGTAAGAGTTCTTCAACTAATGGCCTTATGTACACATCAATGTCGTTGCCGGGTTGCTTAGGGCCTTGGATGAGCACTGGCATCATAATGAACTTCCGCTTCATGCACAACCAAGGAGGAAGGTTATACAAACATAGAGTCACAGGCCAGGTGCTATGGTTGCTGCTCTGCTCCCCAAAAGGATTAATGCCATCTGCGCTTAGACCAAACCATACGCTCCTTGCGTCATCTGCAAACTCCTTCCCGTACTTTCTTTCGATTTTTCTCCACTGCGACCCGTCAACGGGTACTCTCAACTTTCCGTCTTTCTTACGGTCTTCTCTGTGCCATCGCATCGCCTTGGCATGCTCTTTGTTTTGGAACAAACGTTTCAACCGTGGTATTATAGGAGCATACCACATCACCTTGGCAGGAATCTTCTTCTTGGGGCGCCGGCCCTCGACATCATCAGGGTCATCGCGGCTGATCTTATAGCGCAATGCACCACATACCGGGCAAGCGTTCAAATCCTCGTACTCACCGCGGTAGAGGATGCAATCATTAGGGCATGCATGTATCTTCTGCACCTCTAACCCTAGAGGACAGATAGCCTTCTTTGCTTCGTACGTACTCTCAGGCAATTCGTTGTCCTTTGGAAGCATATCCTTTATCATTACCAGCAACTTTCCAAATCCCTTGTCAGATACACCATTCTCTGCCTTCCATTGCAGCAATTCCAGTGTGGTGCCCAGCTTTTTCTTGTCACCTACGCAATTCGGGTACAACAATTTTTTGTGATCCTCTAACATGCGCTGCAACTTTTTCTTACTTGCGCAGTTTCTCTTTGCATCAGCAATGGCCCGACCTAGATCATCAACGGGCTCATCTGATGCCTCTTCTTCAGCTTCTTCCCGCATTGCCGGCTCAGCTTCTTCCCGCATTACCGGCTCAGCTTCTTCCCCCATTGTTGTATCATCGTATTCAGGGAACCCATGGCCAGGATAGCTGTTGTCGTCCTCTTCTTCTTCATTGTCTTCCATCATAACCCCTCTTTCTCCGTGCTTGGTCCAAACATTATAATGGGGCATGAAACCGGACTTAAACAGGTGGACGTGAATGGTTCTTGACGTAGAGTAATTGTGACCATTCTTACAGCGAGCACATGGACAAGGCATAAAACCATCCGCCCGCTTGTTTGCCTCAGCCGCAAGCAGAAAAGTATGCACGCCCTCAACGAACTGGGGAGAGCATCGGTCATCGTACATCCATTGCCGGCTCATCTTCATTACACAACACCGAATAGACCAAATTTAATACAAGTTCATACATAAAGTTCATACAACACTTAAATGCAACAAACAAATAACTCTCTAGCTAAAGCATTTAAATGCAACAACAAATACGATCAAGATCGCAACTAAGGTAACAACGGATCCAACAGCATAATGATACCAAGCCTCACTATCGATGGCATATTTTCTAATCTTTCTAATCTTCAAGCGCATTTTATCCATCTTGATCTTGTGATCATCACGACATCGGCAACATGCAACTCCAATTCCATCTTATCCCCCTCAATTCTTTTCAATTTTTCTTTCAAGTACTCGTTTTCTCTTTCAACTAAATTTAACCTCTCGGCAATAGGGTCGGTTGGAATTTCCGGATCACATACCTCCTAGAAAAAATTTCTATGTCAACTTGATGGGCATATTGTCATAAACACGAAATGCAACTAGTTTTAAAAGAGAATATACATACCACATCCGAATCATAACAAGGACTAGGGCCGACGGGGACGGATATCAAAACCATGGCACTATATGTATAACAAACAACGTATGGGTAAGATAATTATACGAGTAACTATATATCCAAATCACACAAACATCAATTTTTATATAAAATTTCATGAACAAGAGGCTCACCACAAGGTGGTGCCGGCGACGGGACGGTGCGGGCGATCGATGGTGGCTACGATGGAGATTTAGAAGGCACTAAGTAAACCACACCTACATATGCAAACTAAGTGTTATTTTTTACCTCAAATTGCATATAAATCAAATACTAGCACATATATATATATATATATCCTCCCAAATTTCTAAACTCACAAATTAATCACTATATAAAGCATTGCAAGAGCTAATCTAGCAATGAGAGATGAAAGGACAAAGTTGCTAACCTTTGTGATCATTTGAATGGATGGGGTCCTTCAAATCTTGACAAATTTTGGACAAAATGTGTGATGAGCTCGAGAGGAAGAAGGGAAGAACAGAGAGGAGAGGTGAAAGGGGAAGAACAGAGCAAGCTCGGGTGGACGAAGGGTTTATGTAGGACGACCTTTAGTACCGGTTTGTGCCAAGAACCGGTACTAAAGGGGCTGGAGGGGCCCCATTCTGACAACATCCTGCCACCACTCTCATTAGTACCGGTTCGTGGCACGAACCGGTGCTAAAGGTTCGCCACGAACCGGTACTAATGAAAGCGGCCCGGCTAGCCGTTGGAACCGCCACTAATGTATACATTAGTGCCGGCTCAAATACAAACCAGCACTAATATGCTTCACGTTTGACCCTTTTTCTACTAGTGCTCTAATCCTCTAAGTGATCACGTGATCCAAATCAACTAAACCATAACCGATCATCACGTGAAATGGAGTAGTTTTCAATGGTGAACATCACTATGTTGATCATATCTACTATATGATTCACGCTCGACCTTTCGGTCTCAGTGTTCCGAGGCCATATCTGCATATGCTAGGCTCGTCAAGTTTAACCTGAGTATTCTGCGTGTGTAAAACTGGCTTGCACCCGTTGTAGATGGACGTAGAGCTTATCACACCCGATCATCACGTGGTGTCTGGGCACGATGAACTTTGGCAACGGTGCATACTCAGGGAGAACACTTTTATCTTGAAATTTAGTGAGAGATCATCTTATAATGTTACCGTCAATCAAAGCAAGATAAGATGCATAAAAGATAAACATCACATGCAATCAATATAAGTGATATGATATGGTCATCATCATCTTGTGCTTGCGATCTCCATCTCCGAAGCACCGTCATGATCACTATCGTCACCGGCGCGACACCTTGATCTCCATCGTAGCATCGTTGTCGTCTCGCCAAACTTATGCTTCTACGACTATCGCTACCTCTTAGTGATAAAGTAAAGCATTACAGGGCGATTGCATTGCATACAATAAAGCGACAACCATATGGCTCCTGCCAGTTGCCGATAACTCGGTTACAAAACATGATCATCTCATACAATAAAATTTAGCATCATGCCTTGACCATATCACATCACAACATGCCATGCAAAAACAAGTTAGACGTCCTCTACTTTGTTTGTTGCAAGTTTTACGTGGCTGCTACGGCCTTAGCAAGAACCAATCTTACCTACGCATCAAAACCACAACGATAGTTTGTCAAGTTGGTGATGTTTTAACCTTCACAAGGACCGGGCGTAGCCACACTCGGTTCAACTAAAGTTGGAGAAACTGACACCCGCCAGCCACTTGTGTGCAAAGCACATCGGTAGAACCAGTCTCGCGTAAGCGTACGCGTAATGTTGGTCCGGGGCGCTTCATCCAACAATACCGTCGAACCAAAGTATGACATGCTGGTAAGAAGTATGACTTATATCGCCCACAACTCACTTGTGTTCTACTCATGCATATAACATCAACACATAAAACCTAGACTCGGATACCACTGTTGGGTAACGTAGTAATTTCAAAAATTTTCTACGCACACGAGAGATCATGGTGATGCATAGCAACGAGAGGGGAGAGTGTTGTCCACGTACCCTCGTAGACCGAAAGCGGAAGCGTTATGACAACGCGGTTTTTGTAGTCGTACGTCTTCACGGCCCGACCGATCAAGCACCGAAACTACGGCACCTCCGAGTTCTAGCACACGTTCAGCTCGATGACGATCCCCGGACTCCAATCCAGCAAAGTGTTGGGGAAGAGTTCCATCAGCACGACGGCGTGGTGACGATCTTGATGTTCTACCGTCGTAGGGCTTCACCTAAGCACCGCTACAATATTATCGAGGATTATGGTGGAGGGGGGCACCGCACACGGCTAGGAGAACGATGACGAATATCAACTTGTGTGACTATGGGGTGCCCCCTACCCCTGTATATAAAGGAGTGGAGGAGGGGAGGGCCGTCCTAGGGCGTGCCCTAGGGGAGTCCTACTCCCACCGGGAGTAGGATTCCCCCTTTCCTAGTACAACTAGGTGTCCTTCCAAGTGGTAGGAGTAGGAGACAAGGAAGGGGAAGAGGGAAGAGAAGGAAGGAGGGGGCGCCACCCCTCCCCCTAGTCCAATTCGGACTAGTCAATGGGGGGGCGCGGCCTACCTCTTCCTCTCCCCTAAAGCCTAATAAGGCTCATATACTTCTTCCCCCGTATTCCTGTAACTCCCCGGTACTCCGAAAAATACCCGAATCACTCGGAACCTTTCCGATGTCCGAATATAGTCGTCCAATATATCGATCTTTACGTCTCGACCATTTCGAGACTCCTCGTCATGTCCCCGATCTCATCCGGGACTCCGAACTCCTTCGGTACATCAAAACTCATAAACTCATAATATAACTGTCATCGAAACCTTAAGCATGCGGACCCTACGGGTTCGAGAACAATGTAGACATGACCGAGACACGTCTCCGGTCAATAACCAATAGCGGAACCTGGATGCTCATATTGGTTCCCACATATTCTACGAAGATCTTTATCGGTCAGACCGCATAACAACATACGTTGTTCCCTTTGTCATCGGTATGTTACTTGCCCGAGATTCGATCGTCGGTATCTCAATACCTAGTTCAATCTCGTTACCGGCAAGTCTCTTTACTCGTTCCGTAATACATCATCCCGCAACTAACTCATTAGTTGCAATGCTTGCAAGGCTTATAGTGATGTGCATTACCGAGAGGGCCCAGAGATATCTCTCCGACAATCGGAGTGACAAATCCCAATCTCGAAATACGCCAACCCAACATGTACCTTCGGAGACACCTGTAGAGCACCTTTATAATCATCCAGTTACGTTGTGACGTTTGGTAGCACACAAAGTGTTTCTCCGATAAACGGGAGTTGCATAATCCCATAGTCATGGGAACATGTATAAATCATGAAGAAAGCAATAGCAACATACTAAACGATCAAGTGCTAAGCTAACGGAATGGGTCAAGTCAATCACACCATTCTCCTAATGATGTGATCCCGTTAATCAAATGACAACTCATGTCTATGGTTAGGAAACATAACCATCTTTGATTAATGAGCTAGTCATGTAGAGGCATACTAGTGACACTCTGTTTGTCTATGTATTCAGACATGTATTATGTTTCCGGTTAATATAATTCTAGCATGAATAATAAACATTTATCATGATATAAGGAAATAAATAATAACTTTATTATTGCTTCTAGGACATATTTCCTTCACCTGTGTGGGGGAGTGTCAGAATACAGGGATTATTGGAAGCAACATCATCAGTCACTGCCAGTCCCGGGAGAACGACAGCATATCTGCTGGAAGTTCTTGGTACACACAGGAGGCCCTTGGCATGCATTGGAAGCAACTAAACTGTATGACAGACTGCCGCTACTACTGCATGATGCAAAGAGAAGAGGAACGGCGGCTAGGTGGCCTGAGCCCTGGTCAATATCACGGAAAATGTCCCTTCAAACGTGTTTCTGTCTTGTAATATCTGGCTTGTATGTTGATGAGTAGTGATACTTACTATAATTTCACCATGATGACTACTACTACTAACTTGTTTGCTGTGTATTTATCAGGAGCCCCTCTCGGCTGCACTGTCTGCTCTCAACCTATTGATGCACTTCACTGACTGGCTTTCGTTCTTCCTGCTAGTGAAATACAGATTACCTCTTAGACCCCAGAAGAAGAGGATGTACTATGAATACACTGGCCTATGGCATATCTATGCAATATTATCAATGAATGCATGGATCTGGAGCTCTTTATTCCATACCAGGTGCGCATTTGCTCAATCAGAGCTTGGGCATGCTGCTGTCATAATAATATATTGGGTTTGATATCTTGCTCAACATCATTCATTCATTCTTCTATGACCTTGACTACGGTAAAGTTCCTTTTTGCTTCTCCTTCTACAGTATTTGATCTTTTGCATACTATATCTATCTACCCTGCATATAGTATGACAATAAATATTTGAACAATCTTGTACTCCCTTCGTTCCAAAATACTTGACTTCCACTTGTCCAAAAATGGATGTACTTATATACTAAAACAAGTCTAGATACATCTAGATTTTAACAAATGGAAGGCAATGTATTATGGAACGGAGGGAGTAGCTGTTAGTTTTACCATGTTTGAGCCCGTGTCATAAATAAAGGCCAGCTACGACGGAAACGAACTAAAAAATTGTGTCTTCAGTGTTTTGTTTACCTTCGACACACAGTTACCTTTGGTGGCAAACATATTAATTCTTGTGTTTATATGCCTGCCTGCCTTTTCTTCAGGATGGAACTTGAAAGTTTGTGTGGCGATGGGTGTGATTCAAATTGTGGCTGGTGTGACCCGTCATACGTCATGATTAAAGCTTTGGGTGATTGTGTTTGGAGGAGCTCTAGCTATGCTTCTTGAAGCTTATGAGTTACTCCCTCTTCTGTAAACTAATATAAGAGCGTTTTGATTACTACTTTAGTATTCTAAACGCTCTTATATTAGTTTACAGAGGGAATACAATATAAGTAAAGCTTATATGAAGCTAGCATTGCAGAATGAGCCGTCAAAGACGAGATATCACAGAAAGCGTTGAATGAAGAGGCAACATTTTTTTTCCAACTAAAAAAATGAGAGTCAGGGTTATTAGTTTATATAGAGATAGAGAAAACATACATGGGCCGAAGCACGTGGCCATCACCTAGACCACGCCAGCCCTTCCTTGTTCACGCATTCCCCACTTGCACTCTTCTTCTTCTTCTCGCTCCGCCGCACCACGCCGGCCGACGATGGCAGGAAAGAGGTGCTCTTTCTCCTCCCCATCCCTCACCGCAGCAAGACCCATCCCTCACCGCGGCAGGCAAGCGGCTGGTTACTATTATCCATCCATTCCATCCTCCTACGCTACTACCCTAGCTAGCTAGCAATGGCAGATCAGTGCAAGGTCTGTGCCGTCAATGTACGTAGCTGACAAATTACTTTACTTGCTCAAGGTAGATGGATGGATGCTCAAGCTCAATAGGGAGGGAGGGAAGGAGCTACTGAAGAATGGCAGATGAGTACACAGCTTGTTCCCCTTTGCCTAATCTCCACCTCTCTTTTTTTGACAATCTTACTTCGCCTGATCTCGTATATAGAGATTGCACTCCTCTAGTTCTGCTTCCCCCTTTTGTGTGTGTGTGGGAGTTCTTCCCTAAATTAAAGTTGTGTCACTGAATTGGGCATTATATTATATTGTGCTTGCTGTTTCTTTTGGACTGCTTGTGAGAGCTCCTCATTGTAGAAGACGAACAAGTGCATATGCTATATAATTCCTGCATCTTTAGTGTGACTTATCTTAGTCGATGGCTGAAATAATCCTGCTTGGTTAATCAAGTATGGACTCGCATTTGGTTGGTTGTGATTCCAAGCATGGAGTTCTAGACATTACTACTACTACTACTACTACTACTACTACTACTACTTGTTACTGCAAGCATGTTGTCCTGTCATACTGAATTCCCACCTGAATATGGTGTTAGCATGATGGAGCGGTGGTATGTTGTGTTGAACTGGAGAAACCATGCATATATAGCTAGTGCAGCCCATTCAGAAGTGAGTTACACTTTTTTTTTCTGCTGAGATACATGAATGTGGAAAGATGGGTTTTTGCTTGCTTAAGTTTTTGCTCTACTCATGTCTGTAGGTTGAGTTTTACTTTGCCTGACCTCACCTCATATAGAGAGATTTCACTCCTCTAGCTTTGCTTCCCTGTTTTTTATTGTTGGAGTTGTTCCCTATAATAATAATTAATAGTTTTGTCCCGGAATCAGGCATTGTTGATGCTGTTTCTTTCAGGCACCTCATATTCAGATCGAAATGCACTATGTCAGGACAAGATGAAACGTGCACATTGACTGGGTGACGCGATGTTTTCTTTTTGTCGTGATTTATGAATGTCGAAAGAGGGGTTTCTGCTTGCTTAAGCTATATATATAATTCCTGTTTGTTCTAAACCTAGTCACACTTTTCGACCGACCTGGTCTGACAAGTACTATCACTCTACAAAAACTGACCGAAAACAACCACTTTTTCACCTCCCTTTTTTTATTTTGCAAAAAAAAAGCATCATGCATGTCAGAAAAGGAAAGTGCCCATTTTGTAGGCGTTTTAAAACCCGTCTCTTTCGTTTATGACAGGTGTGCATGCATGGCTTCTTAATTAAAAGAAATTGTTTTCTCTTTAATTTATTGTTTGTTTGTTTGCAATCATATCGCATCACTCGCAGAACAAGAAGGCTAAAACTGAATGAAGAACAAATCTTTCTACTTATGTTGAGAGCCAAGCTGATTACACGATCCACATTAATTGGCAAAAGAAAGGAAGACAAAAATTGATTGATCTCAGCGAACAATTAATTAGGGAGGCATAATTAAATAAAGCAAAAGAAAAAGAAAAGCGTGACACATATAGATCAGCACGTACGCATTATTAGTTTATTACAACTGATCGATCGAGGGAAAGAGACCATGGCGACGGACGGATGGATCATTCATCTCTGTCCGGCGTCCGGGCATGCAGGGCGGGCGATCATCGATCAGTCGGAGGTGCTGCTGCTGCTGCTGGGCTCCGGTGCATCTGCAGCGGAGGGCTCGGAGGCTGGGGAGTCGGCGGCGGGCGCGTCGGCGGGCGCGCTGGCGGAGGGCGCCGGCGCTTCGGCCTTCTTCTCGGCCTTCTTCTTGCCCTTGGCGTCGGCGAATGGCGCCACGGCGACGGCGACCAGGAGGAGGGCGACGATGAAGACAGCGGCGCGGGCCATTGTTGTTGTTGGCTTGGCTTTGGCTTTGGCTTGGTTGGAATTGGATCGGTGGGTGCTTGCGCGAGCTTGGCGATGGATGCTTGTTTGCTTTGGGAGGTGGCGGTGGTGGTGTGGCTAGGAAGGGCCTCGCCGTGGTGTTTATATGCAGGGGACGCCGGCTATTGTTAGGCGGAGGACGTCCCGTGGCGCGCGGTGGGTTAAGCTCAAGCCGGAGGTGGCGGGCGGGCGACGGTCACTTGGCATGCATGCTCACTGGGTGGGTGGCGCCGAGCGTGTGGCGGCCCAACAGATTTGACCAATATTTTTACTTTTTTTTCAGAAAAAGGAAAGTATTATATACTCCATATACTTTGCATTTATGTAACCATGCAACAATGCTACTTACATTGGCAAGCCATGCATGCCACTCATTTGAGCTATTTTTTTCTTTTATTTTCATATATTGCCAAATACTACGGTATATGTGTCAGATCGGGTGCTTGTTGGAGCATACCTACCTAGTTTATGCTTCACATTTTTGTTACAAAATGGCATTCTGCTAACTATAAAGCAAATCAACAACATTCTTACATCTGTTTTGCATTAGTTTTAGTTAATATATATTCTACCATCCATTAATACAATTATTGTTTTAACAAGATTTCACAAGGCCCGGCTCTCCCTCGTTCCTCTCGCATGCACCCGATCTAGTTCACCGATTGCCCAACGCTCGTCTCCCTCCCGCCGTTCTTGGTCTTTGACGGCTGCCTTGCCGACTGCTACCTGCTCACCACCCTCCATGACTCCCTCCTCGGCTGCAGGATGCTGCTGCTCACGTCCATCATGTCCATGATCGTCACGGGCATGCTTGTATCAGCATAATTTTGTTAGGATTAACATAATCACTTGGATATGATCTTAATCTCGCCATTTGAACACCTTCTTATGCGGAATATTGATGACTAACCGTGATTGTCAAAGAACACCAGGGACTCCATGCAGCTACCGTGAGCCTCCAGGGGCGTGGAGCTTGCCGGGGAAGAAGCAGCTGTAGGGAGACGGACATGAAGGATGCAAGATGCCGCCGACACTACCCTCATGGTGGTGGACGGTGGTAGACGGTATTCGGATGCCTTCAACGCCTCCTTATGATCGGTAGTTAGGATTAGGGATGTAAGCCCATGTGTTGTTATCTCTTTCTAATAACCCAATCCCCTTCATATTTTGTGATGCCTCGGACTTAATCGTGCACTAGTCATACACGTAAATGCGCACGATCAAGATCAGAGACTCACGGTGTCGTGGAATTGTCACGGTAGATGTCCTCTTGCAAGGACTTAGTCGTGGAGCCATCGCAACTAGGAAGCTTAAAGGGGTTAATCGGGATAAAGGACACGAGAGGTTTATACTAGTTCAGCCCCTTACGGTGAAGGAAGGCTTACGTCTAGTTGGGTTGGTATTGCTTGAGGTTTCCATGACCAGGGAGCGAGATACGCTATGCCTGGCTCTCGATGAGTTGTTTTTCTGCCTAAGCCACCAGCGGGTCGCCCCCTTATATACACGGGTTGGTGCCCTGCGACTTGCAGAGTCCCGGCCGGCTCATAGACAGTGTCCGGCTCGGTGACTAGTTATTTCTACCTTACAATACAAGTCATGCCATCATGGCGGTTTATCTCTATGGGTTTTAAGCCGTCTGTGGGCCTTTAGGCCTTTTAGTGAACCGCCATCTTCATGCCTTGGTCTTGGGCTTCTAATAAGCCTCTATCTGCATAACCCGGCCCCTCCTGGATGGCTTACACAAATAGTCATATCCTCAACATTAGGCCCCAAATTGATTTGAACCGGTTCATGTCAATCTCTGAAAACCTTATGGACTGGCCTTTAGTCTTCTGTCTTGTATGAAAATTTTAACCCGCCGTGATGTCATCATCTGGATCCGGGTTTAATCATCGTGACGTCATCTTTGATAAAACCTTATATTTTAATCCATCATATCTTCAATGGATCTCTGCCTTTACTGACCTTCCCAAAAATCGAGGCATCGGGGCCGCTGGATAATGATGTCTTGGTCTCCTCGTTTCTCGCGCCGTCTTAGTCGGCCCCTCCTTATAAATAAACACGACCTAGGTCTTTTTCATTTCCTCCAGTCGTCTTCTTCCTCGCACTCCCTTCTCTGCCGCTCAAGCTCCGCCGCCGCCACCGTCGGAACCCTCGTCTTCATCGACTCATGCCGCTGCATCAGCCTGATTCGGACCAGAAAGCGACGGCGACCCTCCGCAGCTCTTCCGCATCCGTGAGTTCTTCTGTTCCCCTTTCTCAGATCTGCATTGGAACCATCTTTGAGTTCGTCGGCGTTCATTGCCGCCCGACGCAAGCTTTCATTAGTTCTCACCTCCAATGCCTCGTTTAGATTATGAAAACAACATAGAACTGCTGCGGAACATGTTTCACGCTTATTCTACACGAAAACAGATCTTATTTTCTTGATTTAGAAGCCCTCCTTGAGTATATGAACTTCCCTGTACTGCTTTAGGTCTAGAAATTTTTCTTTTCAGAGCATTGTTTGATCCAAAATAATATTTGTACTTTGTGAAATCTGTTTGCTCCACACTTAGCCAAAAACTTCGATTGTTGACTCTGTTTCAGCCATAGCAATTCGTCTACCCGGTTTAAGATAACGCCGGCTATCAGCACCGCTTGCTTCTGGCGACTTAAGACAATCTTAATCATCTTTAATACCTGCCGCGGTTAAACATTATCACATAGTTACCTATATGTCATTAGGCCCCTCCTTAAGCCGCCATCTTAAATAACTCAATAATGCTTATTCTCCGGGTTATAATAAACCGGAAAATTTCCTTTATCTTGTTTGTAGGCTTCAGTTTACATAATGGCACCCAAAGTTGTCAAACCCCCGGTGACCTGCAACTGGGTCCCATCCATAGTCACAGAGAGCAAATTGTCCGAATTTGTGAAGTCTGGCTATCTGCCCAATAAGGAGGTCATGTCTTATCATGCTCCTGACCCGTCCGAGGAGAAACCTCATCCCAAAGAAGGGGAAGTAGTAGTCTTTACAGATCATATGAGCCGGGGTTTCGCTCCACCCGGTTCAAAATTCTTCAGAGATGTGTTGCACTTTTTTGACTTAAGACCTCAAGACATCGGGCCCAATTCCGTGCCAAACATCTGCAACTTCCAAGTTTTCTGTGAGGTTTACCTTGGAGAAGAACCCAACCTACTTTTGTTCATGTAGTTGTTCTATCTGAACCGGCATAATGAGCGTGCCAACGGGCCCAGTTTGGAACTTGGTGGCATATCGATTCAAAGGCGGAGAGACTGCCTGTTCCCTTATGCTGAATTGCCGAGTCATCCAAAGGACTGGAACCAAACATGGTTCTACTGCCATGATTCCTCTCCGGTTGGTGAAAACCCGCTGCCTGGCTTCCGTGCATTATGCCTTGAATCTACTCACCCGCTACCGGATAAATTGTCTGCCATTAAACGTCTGCCACTCACCCCCAAGATCAAGAAGATTAAAGCTCTCTTGGGGAACGGCTTGGATGGCATTGACTTGGTCCGAGTCTGGGTTGCTTGGAGAATAATCCCATTAAGCCGCCGCCCCGGCTTAATGTGTAACTACTCAGGCGAAAAAGATGACCCTCAGCGTCATAGCCCTGACGACTTACCAGATGACGTAGTGGAAGCTACAACTCAGTCTTTGTTAAAGGAAGGCATAGTGACTAGTAATGCCTTCGGCTTACTGCCCTTCTGCAAGAAGAACCCGGCCCCTGCAGTAAGCTCTCAGCCTCAATGATTGCTTTCATTTTATGTTACACTGTATTCTTACTCATAACCCTTTATAATCTTTCACAGGCTAATGAAAATTTCTGGAAAATCCAGTATAATCATGAGGCGGCCAAGCAAGCCAGGGCGGCCAAGAGAGCCGAAAGGAAAACCGCCAAGCCCACCACTTCAAGGAAGAGGAAGCCAAGTGCTTCTGAGATGTTTCAGCTTGATGATTCTGATGACAATGAAGAAGAGGTAACTTTTCAATTTCCCTGACTATTGTATCATCATTTTACTGACATGATTTCTCTTTCAGGAAGATACGGGAAACAGCCAACCCGTCGAAGAAGAGGTAACTATAATCTCCTCCGACTCCGAGCCTCTGCCGCGTCAGAAAGTTCGAAGAGTAACCCGGAAAGTTAGATTTTCACATCCTTTGGCTTACCAAGACCCTGACTTTCTTTTGAAGCAACATCAATTTGAAAGCCGGAGGCAGACCCGGACCAGCAAGGACGCAGAGCTCTCCTCCGGTTTGCCTGACGTAACCCGGAAGCGTCGGACTGAGGTTATCTCCGACTTATACCCTTTATTACCTTTGGTGGGTCTAATACGTCAACCTCTCAATTCATCTGACTCCAATTATGAGGACACATCTCCTTCATCCGGCGAGTCTATGCAATCTAACATGCCGGCTTTTAAGACTGCCCCTGGGTAATATCAATTTATTTACCTTACACTTTTCCTTCTTCATGCTCCTTTACTCAATTCTCTGCTTTGCCCACAGTGTGCAAGTTAAGCCCAGGAAGAAAACCAAAAAAGCGGAGCCGGCTCAAAACCCTGTGGTGACTGAACCGGAACAGGGTGTAACTGCTCCCGATTCTTCCATACCTCAGCCGCCGCCTGAGCCGGCTCAAGATACTGCAATGCCATCCTCTGATCCGCCTGCCAGAGATATTCTTGACGGTTCTGTTAACTCGGAAGCGCCTAGCCCGGGCAAAGCAACTGACCCAGAAGTAGAAATACTCAAAACTCAGTTCGTTGAACCGGCCCGGCCCACCGTCCTCGCCAAATGTTCGGCTAAAGAAGAGTTGCTAGAACGCCGAAAGGCTAAGATGGATATCACCGACTATACTCATTTGAGTATTGGAGAGATCGTCTCGGGCTATATCAACCAGGTGCAAAGCAGCCGTGACCTAAAAATTGACATGGTGAAGCAAATACAGCAAAAATCTGAGGTATGACTTATGCTTTCTAACTTTCAATCATACTTACTGTACCAGCCCCCAAGTCTATTGCTTATGAATAAATATGCTGTAGAATTTTAGAAAAGTTGTTAGAGCTGCCTATCCGGCTTACAGAAGAAATATTTAAACCGGATGAAACACAATACCTTTAAATTGCGATACACATTAGCCCCCAAGTGCCAATTATCTTTGCGTGCAAAGTATTTGGGACTTAATATGCAGTATCGGCTTAATAATTTTGGAAAGCATCAATACACATTAGCCCCCAAGTGTCAAGTATGTTTGCTTGCAAAGTGCTTGGGACTTACAAGTATTTATCATGACTCTGACTGTAACCTGGGATGCTGCAGGCCACCATAAATCAATTTGAATCGGAGATTGCTGACCTTAAGAGCCGCCTGTCAGCCCAGGAATTGGAAATTCAAAATGCCAATTCCAAATTTGAATTCAGCGTCTCTGAACAAGAGAAACTGAAGAAGAATTTTGAAGCGGATAAGAAAATCTGGGCTGACGAAAAAGCCTTATTGGTGACCCGGGCCGAGACAGCAGAAGCATCACTTGCAGCAGTAAACACCGAACTGTCCGGCATAAAGGATCAGATATCTCAAATGGCCTCAGCAATGTTTGGTAAGTATCAATATATGAAAATTTAAATGCTGCAAACCTTTCGATGGTAAATACCTTAATCTTTATTTCCGGTTTACCTTATGCTTATTAACAATGTAGGCTCTAGGAGTACCAACCTTAAGCAAAATATGCTGATCAAGCTGAAGGCCGCGTATACACTAGTGGAACAACTTTACACTGGGTCACAACGTGCTCTGGCCGTTGTGGCTTTATCCAATGATGTTCCTTATCTCCTTCAAGATGTGTTGAAACGGCTTGTCATACTCCCTCAGCGGGTTCAAGAGCTAAGGCAGGCATTCGCAAGAGCCGGGGCTATAGCAGCGTTGAGCCGGGCTAAAGCATTTTACCCTGAACTGGATGTGACGCCCGGATAATCAAGCTACAGTAAACCTCTGCTAATGGTGCCACGTCACCTCGGTTACTGTTGATAAACTCGAGTTAGTTCGAAGCTGATTCAAATTCAAATTCAAAATCCGGCAAACAATAAAAGTTTTCAAACATTAAAACTAAAATGTTCAAAATGTGTCAAATAAATCATGGATAATACTAGTGGAGAAATCACACTTTTATAAAATGTTTACAACTATGACAATTAATTAAATGCCTTTTAAAAATTACAATAATACAAACTATTTTACTTAGGTGTCAAACTTTTTGGGGCAGTATAATAAGTTGTAACATTAATTTAGGAGTTGTATTTATATTTTATAAAACAAAAATTAAAAGAATAAAATAGAAAAGAAAATAGATAAAGAAAAGAAAACAGAAAACAAAAGAAACCCCCGGGCTCCGGCACAGCGGACCCCGGCCCAACTGGGCCATGTCCCAGCCAGGCCGGCCCGCCCCGGCGCCCTACTAGGTCAACCCTAAACCCCCACTACGGCAAATTGCCGCCATATCGCACAGGGGCGCGGTGTAGGTTAAAAATAGAGCGCCCCAGTGGGGGATCGAAGTCGCAACCTCTGGCTTCTAAATGACTCTGGCTAGCCACTCGACCTGGCAGCGCGTTACTGACTGTTATACACCGCGGAGTATTAAATGAACTAAGGAGAGGGTCAGCTCAGAGATGTACTGTAGCGGACGGACCGTGAACACTTTTTAAAACGTGAACACTTTTTAAAAACACAAATAAAATTCGAATTTCAAACCTTTTCAAAAAAGATAAAAAAATTAGAAACCAGAAAAGTATTTTGAATTTGTGAACCGTTTTTTTAAAGGAACATTATTTAAATTCCGAAAAAATTGAAAGCCTGCACATTATCTGTAACTCCCCGAACAATTATTTCATTTGTGAACAAATTTTGAAAACGAGAACAATTTTTGAAATTGTGAACAAAATTTTGAAAACAAGAACATTTTTTGAAATTCCCAAAAAAAATAAAATGCGAACATTTTTGAATGTATGAACAAAATTTGAAAACAGGAATTTTTTTTGAAATTCCCAAACAATTTTAAAATGCGAACATTTTTTGAATGTAGGAACAAAATTTGAAAATAGAAACATTTTTTAAAATTGCCAAACAATTTTAAAATGTGAAATTTTTTTGAATGTAGGAACAAAATTTGAAATCGGGAACATTTCTTGAAATTCCCAAACAATTTTAAAATGCGAACATTTTTTGAATGTAGGAACAAAATTTGAAAATAGGTACATTTTTTGAAATTCCCAAACAATTTCAAAATGTGAACATTTTTTGAATGTAGGAAATTTGAAAACAGGAACATTTTTTTAAATTCCCAAACAATTTTAAAATGCGAACATTTTTTAATGTAGGAACAAAATTTGAAAACAGGAACAGTTTTTTAAAATCCTAAACAATTTTCAAATGCGAACATTTTTCGAATGTAGGAACAAAATTTGAAAACAGGAACTTTTTCAAAAATTTGAACTCTTTTTAGAATCTTGACTATTTGTGGAAAAAGAAATTTAAATTGAATAAAAAGAAAACAGAAAAAGAAAAACCTAACCACAAAGAAATAGAAAGAAAATAAAGAAAAGAAAAAACATTTGAAACAGGAATTTATATACATGACCAAACAGTTGAAACGGAAACTTTTTTCTAGTGCTTCGAACATTTTTTGAAAGTGCGAACATTTTATATATAGGTGAACATTTTTCAGCTGCGTAAACTGAACATGATTTAAAAAATAAGAACATTTTTTGAAAAATTTGAAAAACAAGAACATTATTTAATACATGAACAGAAAATTGAAAAATAATAACATTTTTTGAAATTTATGAACAATTTTTTAAAACAGGCATTTTTAAAATCCATGCCATTAATTTTCAAATTTCTCAAAAATGAACCAAAATAATTTGAACAATTTTTGAAAAAACAGGAACATTTTCTGGAAATTCGGAACAAAAATTTGAAAGCAGGAACATTTTTTGAATTTATGAACAAATTTTGTGAAATGGGAACATTTTTTGAAATTTTGAACAAAATCTGAAAAACAGGAAAAAATTGAAATTCGGATTTTTTTGAAAATAAACTTGAAAAGAAAAAAAGGAAAAGAAAAAAGAAACAGAAAAAAGGAAACAGAAAAAAAGAAAAAAGAAAAAAAAGAGAAATAGAAAAACGAAAAACGAAAAAGAAATTGAAAAAGAAAAAGACGGTTCAGGAACCTTCTAGAAGGTTCCCAAAACCGGAAAAAACCGGCTGGAAACATCTCCAAAAACCGGGGTCTGCTGTAACGCTAAATGGGCCGACCCAGTCGGTCGCTCCCTCGCACCTGCCCTGTGCGAAGCATCGACTACTTGCCGCAATGAGCGGCAAGTAGGATTTCCCCCCCACTACTCCACTCGCCCCCACTCCCTCTCCCTCGTCCCACTCCTCCTCTGCCCCCGATCTGGATCGGGAGGCAGCAACCCCGATCCCGCGTCGCCCCTTCGCCACCTCGTCGGTTCTCGCCTCTCCGTCTCCTCCCGCACGGCGTGCGGCACCCCTTCGGCCCGTGCTGGAGCAGGGGCACGACCCTGCGGCGCCTCGATACATCGCGCGCTGTCGCTGCTCACCGTCACCTCGTCGACGTCGCCTTCCCGCCTCTTCCCCGACCGGCTACCCCGAGCACCATTACCCAGACCCTACTCCCCACCGTGAGCAACCCCCTCCCTCTCCTTTCTCTGCCGTGGCCGCGCCCTCTCCCCTCACGCTCGGCTCCATCCCGCACCGCATCGGAGCCGCCCACGCCAACCGCTACCGTGCTTCCCCTCCGTCCCGCGGTGCCTGGCTGCGCCCCCGCCGGCCACCATGACCCCCCTGCCTTGCTCGCGCGCCCGCACACACGCGCATGCCACGCCGGCCCGGACCTCCCTCGCCCGCCTCCACTTCCCTGCCCGCACCTGCCGCGCCATGGCCTTGCTTAGCCGTTGCCCCCGCTGCACGCTGCTGCTGCAGCTCGGCTTCGCCTGCTGCGGCGCATGCGCGCCCGAGCCCCGCGCACTCACCGCCCCCCTACACCGGCGCTCTGCATCCGCGCCCCTGGAGCCCAGTGCTCGCCCGCATCCTTCGCCCCCCGCGGTCGCGTCCCAGCTCGCGCCGACCGTCGTCACCGCCATCGATGCCCCCTGCGCAGCCGCCGGCCCCCTCCAGCGCCGGCCCTGCCTCCCCTGCTACTGCCGCCCGCCGGCCGTGCTCAGCCGTGGCTGGCCTATGCCAGTACCCAGTCGGGCCGGCGCCCGCACCCGCTAACGAACCACCCCGGTTGGCCTATGGGCCAATGACAGCCGAGGCCCACCCCCGAGGACGTTTAAAAAAGGATTTGAATATATATATATATATATATATATATATTAAAAATTAATTAATTAATTAACCTTGTTTAATTAAATCTAATTAGCTAATTAACTTAACTAAACTAATTAACTTGGTTAGTTACCAAACAGAGAATGACACCTGGGCCCCACTACCCAGGTTTGACCAGTCAACAGATGACTAGTCAACTGCTGACTGGACATTTGACTGGGTCAACCTAGTCCCCTGGCCCCACATGTCATTGACTATGGCTAGCCCCCAATGGGTATAAAAAGTATATCCTGTTTTAATTCGAATTAATAAATAATTTTAGAAAAACTTTAAAAGTTTGAAAAATCATAGAAAATAAACCGTAGCTTGGATGAAAATGTTTTCTACATGAAAGTTTCTCAGAACGACGAGACGAACCCGGATACGCAGCCCGTTTATCCGCCACACATCCCTAGCATAGCAAACACGCAACTTTCCCCCTCTGGTTCATCTGTCCCGAGACACGAAACACCGGGGATACTTTCCCGGATGTTTCCCCCCTTTGCCAGTATCACCTCTTGCTGCGTTAGGTCACCTCTAGCACCGCGTATTGCCGCGTCTTGCTTTGTGTTACATTTGATTGCTCTGATATTCATTGTGTTCCCCCTCCGTTACTTCTTTCCGGTAGACTCCGAGACCGCTGTCGATGTCCGTGTGTTCGACTACACCGAAGATTACCCTTCTTTCTTGCAGAGCAACCACGCAAGCCCCCCCTTGATCACCAGATATCGCCTACTCTTCTCTATATGCTTGCATTAGAGTAGTGTAGCATGTTACTGCTTTCCGATAATCCTACTCTGCTGCATAGCCTTTCATTGCTACTACTGTTGTTACCTTTACCTGCTATCCTACATGCTTAGTTTAGGATGCTAGTATTCCATCTGTGGCCCTACATTCTTGTCCGTCTGTCATGCTATACTATCGGGCCGTGATCACTCGGGGGTGATCACGGGCATATCCTATAAACTTTACACTGTTACATTACCTGTGATACTGTTCGGAGATGGGGGCTGAAGGGGCAGGTGGCTCCATCCCGGTAGAGGTGGGCCTGGGTTCCCGACGGCCCCCGACTGTTACTTTGAGGCGGAGCGATAGGGCAGGTTGAGGCCACTTGGGAGAGAGGTGGGCCTGGCCCTGTTCGGCGTTCGCGGATACTTAACACGCTTAACGAGATCTAGGTATTTGATCTGAGTTGGGTCATTCACCTTATACGCACTAACCGCCACGTGGGACAAGATATGGGCAACCGGCGTCGTGGTATCAGCCGAAGCACTTCGTGACGTCAGCGACTGAGTGGCGCGCGCCAGATTGGACCGCGTAACGTGACTTCCGTTGTACTGGAGGTTGCTAGGTCTGCTTCCGGCCGCTTTCGCAATGTGCAGGTGTGCTATGGGCGATGGGCCCAGACCCCTGTGCGCTTAGGTTTAGACCGGCGTGCTGACCTCTCTGTTGTGCCTAGGTGGGGCTGCGACGTGTTGATCTTCCGCGGCCGGGCATGACCCAGGAAAGTGTGTCCGGCCAAATGGGATCGAGCGTGTCGGGTTATGTGGTGCACCCCTGCAGGGAAGTTGATCTATTCGAATAGCCGTGTCCACGGTAACAGGCGACCCGGAGTTGTACCTTGACCTTATGACAACTAGAACCGGATACTTAATAAAACACACCCTTCCAAGTGCCAGATACAACCCGGTGATCACTCTCTAACAGGGCATCGAGGAGGGGATCGCCGGGTAGGATTTATGCTATGCGATGCTACTTGGAGGACTTCAGTCTACTCTCTTCTATATGCTGCAAGACGGAGGCTGCCAGAAGCGTAGTCTTCGACAGGATTAGCTATCCCCCTCTTATTCTGGCATTCTGCAGTTCAGTCCACTAATATGGCCCTTTACACATATATACATGCATATGTAGTGTAGCTCCTTGCTTGCGAGTACTTTGGATGAGTACTCACGGTTGTCTTGTTCCCCCCTTTTTCCCATTTCTCTACCCGATTGCTGTGACCAGACGATGGAGCCCAGGATCCAAAAGCCACCGTCGACAACGACTCCTACTACACTGGAGGTGCCTACTACTACGTGCAGCCCGCTGACGACGACCAGGAGTAGTTAGGAGGATCCCAGGCAGGAGGCCTGCGCCTCGTTCGATCTGTATCCCCGTTTGTGCTAGCCTTCTTAAGGAAAACTTGTTTAACTTATGTCTGTACTCAGATATTGTTGCTTCCGCTGACTCATCTTTGATCGAGCACTTGTATTCGAACCCTCAAGGCCCCTGGCTTGTATTATGATGCTTGAATGACTTATTTATGTTTTAGAGTTGTGTTGTGATATCTTCCCGTGAGTCCCTGATCTTGATTGTACACATTTGCGTGCATGATTAGTGTACGATTGAATCAGGGGCGTCACAAGTTGGTATCAGAGCCGACTGCCTGTAGGAATCCCCCTTTCACACTCCTTGGCCGAAGTCGAGTCTAGACATTGCAAAAACTTTTACTAACATGGTTGTGTGCCTTAAGGGCCCACGTCGCCATTGGGTGGTACTAGGATCTTTTACTCCTCGACCTTTACTCTGGGACTCTTATCTCTCTTCTACTCGGGTTAAATGATTTTACTAAATCTGACTCTAGGTTCTCGTAACTACTCCTCCCGGAGAGCCCCTTATTACCGATGATCGTCTGCTGCACGTGAAGACCCTAAAGATACTCTCCGCTGTTAACCCGAGAACTTTTGTTCACCGTGTTTGCAAATTCCCATTCCATTGTCAACTCTTATGGATAACTACTTGCAGTTGTTATTCTTACATTCATCCCCAGTTGGTCTTGATATTACAAGATACCTCGAAATACTCGTCGTTGTTTCGATAATACTTTGAGCTTACTGCCATGCAGATCCTTGCCACCTGAATACCCCTACAGATAATTTCTCGCCCTTATCGAGTATCCGCTCATCCCCAGTTGTTCATGTGTTTCACAATTGTCTTTGAAATACTATTCGATCCTCCAAAACCTCAGTAGCTTATTGCTTTGCAATACTTGTCTGCTTGCATTATGGATGCTTTCCATATGTCTGGCAATATTCGTTAGTATCCTTAGGCACCGTCATTTTGATCCTATTGATTAAACATGAGTGCGAATGCACGCAATCATCAGTTGATCCTTTTAAATTATCTTTCCGGCTCAGACGTCATTTTAAACATGAGCTCAATCTCGACCAATCAAGTTGCTTACTCAACTTATCCATCCTTAATCAGAGCGTTGCTTCTGATCCTTTGATTTGGAAATCATAGTTCCTTTGTTATCTAAGCATCGAATTATTCAGATGTTTTATAATATGATGTCCGTGCATTCTTTCTTCCTCTGATTGAGTATCGATACTCACATCAGCTCCATTGTGGATCGCCATATCCACTGTTGGATTATTGTCCAACAGTGTCCTTCATAATTAATCATCTTGTGAGTTCTTTCTCCGATACATAATGCCTTTGATAAATTGTATCCTCTCCTTTTTCCAACCATGCTCTGCTTTCGAGCTGGTGATATTACTCTTGAAGCTTGTGGTATATGTTTCTAAGATGCCCCGATGGGTTGAACTTATGCCTTCCTTAATAGGTGTGAACTCGAGAGTTTTCACGAGTCATACTCTTCTGGTATTTTGCCAAATAAAACTTTCAACACTAATGCCTTTATCAAAGAGAAAAGTGAATGGAAGGTTATACATTAAAGAAGTGGGAGTCGACCTTGAACTTTGTGTTCATGCCCATGGACACGATGTAGATCTTATCATTAAAGATTTTCTTAAATTAATTATTCCCTTGGTATAAGTTCATCTTATCTCTGGGATCTGGCCTTTTGCAATCGTGGTTCCGACCATGTTCTCCTTTAAATAACATTTCTCATGCAAGTTTAAGCATTTGTCTTCTGCAGAGCAATACCCTAGTCCAATCTCTACTTTGATCTGTCGTCGAGCATTACCCCCATGTTATCTCGAGATTATCATGGAACTGCATAACCTCTTATGAGTTCTTCATCAGGTATTACATTCTCACAGACTCCAATTTTTCACAGGCTTTGAGTTATGAAACACTCAAGGACACCGATAACGGAATCGAGTCTGCACTGCGATTCAACGAGGATTAGAGATCTTCATTGCTTACAAGTTTAATACTCCATGTCTGTCCTAGCCTGAACGGATACATCATTATCGTGCTAATTTTAATCATCAGCATTCTGAGCTCTTCAAGGGTATCAACTGAATTCATGATGAGGAATGCCATCCTTTCCCCTCGATGAATTGTGCTATCATCGACATCTTTATTGCCCTCCCTCCGGCACAAACTTGATCATGTTATGGAGCTCCTTGCTATCCAGCTTATGTTATTTTCCACCTTGGATTATTATCACCTTTTATGTCAAGAATGTCGTGGTAATTTTACCACCTCTTGAGAATTCTTGATATAGTAATATCTCTCGCCTTTTGCGTTCATTTCTTGGTCTTCGTGTTGTTTCTAACCGGAATACCGACAAATGGTCTATGATGCGTAAATTCTAAACTTCTAGCAACCCTATTGCTTTGAAATTATTGGTCTACAGTTCCATTCTAAGTCTATTGCTTATTGAATCATCATTCGAACATTGATCGTGCTACCTAGTCCAGATTCCTGGGTGCACCCTTCTATCATTGTTCAGTTGTGTATGTCTCCCTCGAGCATAGATCATTATATCATTTGATCCGACAAATAGTTTTCCTTGTTCACATAATTGTGGAAATCCATCCTCTGGAAATCTCGATGATTTGTGGCTGAGCCTATCAGCCACCTCCTCATCCTCTCCTTGGTTTAATGATGAACGCATGATTCGGAACTTGCTTCCATAGTCATTTCCTGAGAATCTTACAATGTCATCTCGACAATTTGTGTTGGACCTTTACTTCTTAGGAATCCTAATGTCGGAGGTGTCCTGACACCAATCGGATCTGAACCTCGGTTAGATATGATGGTTGGAACATTTTTGAAGAGTCATATCATTGGTCCTTATATGACCCGGTAAGGTGATGTCATGCCTAGCACACCTGACCGGAGGACCTAATGTTTTAGTTTCCTTTTTTTAGCAAGGTTAACCATTCTTCCATGAGGAAATGGAATGACTTTCTTTATAAATTGTTCCTGATGAATCCTTTGTATATCCAAAGTCCGACCTTTGATTGAAGAACATGTCAAGGCTATCTCGAAGCATGTCTGTGGTACTCTCTTCATCAACAAGAACATTTGAAGCCCAATGCTAAATGTTTCTTGTTCAATTATCCAAAGACCGCTGTATGGATAATGTCATGAAATTTCTCTCCTCTTACCTAGAGGCTTTTCTACATTACATCCTGTTTTGGATATCATGCTCTGCTTGTCCTTGGGAAGGATATACCCCTGGAATATGTGTTTTAACACATTTTCCTTTCCATTGTTCTGTTTAATCTGATAATCATATTTTCCTTTCCATTGTTTGGTTTAACCTTTCTTGTGATCTATATGATCTAAGCAGTAATATTCTCCTGCTTAAGTAAACCCCTCGTTGTACAATTCTGTCAGCAATACCCTATTACTATTGTTGATGACATTCCGGTAACCACCAATGGACGAGAACCTTGCCTATTGGTCCGCCTCGTTGCAACGAGCAGGAAAATGGTTCTCTTCGTCCCTCGCCCTTGGCACCAACGTTGTTGCCGACATAACTGACATGGTACTCTCTGACATGCCTTGCTATCATGACCATGCAAGATGTCACTGCTCCTATTAAAAAACCCACATGGTGGGCCCATAACCCACAGTTCCACAGGATCGAAACCTGACTCTCCTGTACACCCCCTATTCCCAAAGTTCCTCGCGCGTGGCCTCGTATGTAATTCACGGGCCACCGTCCTAGTGATCTATTCTGGTAACAGACGCAATATTCAATCTCGTTGCTTTGGACCCCTTTCGCATGTTGTTTCAGACATCGAACGATTGCCTATCCGTTTGAAACTTCTCATGGTACCTTCTTACTTTACTCTCGATATTTTCTTAAGTATCTATTCAAGAGTTACTTTCTACCACATTCCCTGAGTTATCTACCAGATAGTCAACCTTGTAAGGTCCGTTCTCCCGAAGATACCCATTATCCTTTTTCGTAAGTACGATGGAACCCCCGAAGAAAGGATGACGACTTCATCATGATGCCCTGAAGAAGAGGAATGAAGACAGCAACACAATGGGTCGACCTCTTCGAGAAGAGCAACCAAGACCGATGACACCCGTTAAAATTTCATAACCAGAACTTTCCCCCTTACTCCCCTCTTAAATCTCGGGACGAGATTTCTTGTAGTGGAGGAGAATTGTGATGCCCGGATAATCAAGCTATAGTAAACCTCTGCTAATGCTGCCACATCACCTCGATTACTGTTGATAAACTCGAGTTAGTTCGAAGCTGATTCAAATTCAAATTCAAAATCCGGCAAACAATAAAAGTTTTCAAACATTAAAACTAAAATTTTCAAAATGTGTCAAATAAATCATGGATAATACTAGCGGAGAAATCACACTTTTATAAAATGTTTAAAGGCTCTAAAGTAATTAAAACAACAACTATGACAATTAATTAAATGCCTTTTAAAAATTACAATAATGCAAGCTATTTTACTCAGGTGTCAAACTTTTTGGGGCAGTATAATAAGTTGTAACATTAATTTAGGAGTTGTATTTATATTTTATAAAACAAAAATTAAAAGAATAAAATAGAAAATAAAAAAGATAAAGAAAAGAAAACAGAAAACAAAAGAACACCCCGGGCTCCGGCCCAGCAGACCCTGGCCCAACTGGGCCATGTCCCAACCAGGCCGGCCCACCCCGGCGCCCTACTAGGTCAACCCTAACCCCCACTACTCCACTCGCCCCCACTCCTTCTCCCTCGTCCCACTCCTCCTCTGCCCCCGATCTGGATCAGGAGGCAGCAACCCCGATCCCGCGTCGCCCCTTCGCCACCTCGTCGGTTCTCGCCTCTCCGTCTCCTCCCGCACGGTGTCCGGCACCCCTTCGGCACGTGCTGGAGCAGGGGCACGACCCTGCGGCACCTCGATACATCGCGCGCCGTCGCTGCTCACCGTCACCTCGTCGACGTCCCCTTCCCGCCTCTTCCCCGACCGGCTACCCCGAGCACCATTACCCAGACCCTACTCCCCGCCGTGAGCAACCCCCTCCCTCTCCTTTATCTGCCGTGGCCGCGCCCTCTCCCCTCACGCTCGGCTCCATCTCGCACTGCATCGGAGCCGCCCACGCCAACCGCTACCATGCTCCGCCTCCGTCCCGCGGCGCCTGGCTGTGCCCCCGCCAGCCACCGCGACCCCCCTGCCTTGCTCGCGCGCCCGCACACACGCGCATGCCACGCCGGCCCGAACTTTCCTCGCCCGCCTCCGCTTCCTTGCCCGCACCTGCCGCGCCATGGCCTTGCTTGGCCGTTGCCCCCGCTGCACGCTGCTGCTGCTGCTCGGCTTCGCCTGCTGCCGCGCATGCGCGCCCGAGCCCCGCGCACTCACCGCCCCCCTGCATCGGCGCTCTGCATCCGCACCCGTGCCCCTAGAGCCCAGTGCTCGCCCGCATCCTTCGCCCCCCGCGGTCGCATCCCAGCTCGCGCCGACTGTCGTCGCCGCTGTTGATGCCCCCTGCGCAGCCGCCGCCCCCCTCCTACGCCGGTCCCTGCCTCCCCTGCTACTGCCGCCCGCCGGCCGTGCTCAGCCGTGGCTGGCATGGGCCAGTACCTAGTCGGGCCGGCGCCCGCACCCGCTAACGAACCGCCCCGGTTGGCCTATGGGCCAATGACAGCCGGGGCCCACCCCTGAGGACGTTTAAAAAAGGATTTAAATATATATATATAATAAAATTTAATTAACTAATTAATTAATTAATTAACCCTGTTTAATTAAATCTAATTAGCTAAGTAACTTAACTAATCTGTTAACTAAACTAATTAACTTGGTTAGCTACCAAACAGAGAATGACACCTGGGCCCCACTACCCAGGTTTGACCAGTCAACAGACGACTAGTCAACTGCTGACTGGACATTTGACTGGGTCAACCTAGTCCCCTGGCCCCACGTGGCATTGACTATGGCTAGCCCTCAGTGGGTATAAAAAGTATATCCTGTTTTAATTCGAATTAATAAATAATTTTAGAAAAACTTTAAAAGTTTGAAAAATCATAGAAAATAAACCGTAGCTTGGATGAAAATGTTTTGTACATGAAAGTTGCTCAGAACGACGAGACGAACCCGGATACGCAGCCCGTTTACCCGCCTCACATCCCTAGCATAGCAAACACGCAACTTTCCCCCTCCGGTTCATCTGTCCGGAGACACGAAACACCGGGCATACTTTCCCAGATGTTTCCCCCCTTTGCCAGTATAACCTCTTGCTGCGTTAGGTCACCTCTAGCACCGCATATTGCCGCGTCTTGCTTTGTGTTACATTTGATTGCTCTGATATTTATTGTGTTCCCCCTCCGTTACTTCTTTCCGGTAGAGTCCGAGACCGCTGTCGATGTCTGTGTGTTCGACTACACCGAAGATGACCCTTCTTTCTTGCAGAGCAACCAGGCAAGCCCCCCTTGATCACCAGATATCACCTACTCTTCTCTATATGCTTGCATTAGAGTAGTGTAGCATGTTACTGCTTTCTGATAATCCTACTCTGCTGCATAGCCTGTCATTGCTACTACTGTTGTTACCTTTACCTGCTATCCTACATGCTTAGTTTAGGATGCTAGTATTCCATCTGTGGCCCTACATTCTTGTCCGTCTGCCATGCTATACTATCGGGCCGTGATCACTCGGGGGTGATCACGGGCATATCCTATAAACTTTACACTATTACATTACCTGTGATACTGGTCGGAGATGGGGGCTAAAGGGGCAGGTGGCTCCATCCCGGTAGAGGTGGGCCTGGGTTCCCGACGGCCCCCGACTGTTACTTTGAGGCGGATCGACAGGGCAGGTTGAGGCCACCTAGGAGAGAGGTGGGACTGGCCCTGTTCGGCATTCGCGGATACTTAACACGCTTAACGAGATCTGGGTATTTGATCTGAGTTGGGTCGTTGACCTTATACGCACTAACCGCCACGTGGGACAAGATATGGGCAACCGGCATCGTGGTATCAGCCGAAGCACTTCGTGACGTCAGCGATTGAGTGGCGCAAGCCAGATTGGACCGCTTAACGTGGCTTCCGTTGTACTGGAGGTGGCTAGGTCTGCTTCCGGCCGCGTTCACAACGTGCAGGTGTGCTATGGGCGATGGGCCCAGACCCCTGTGCGCTTAGGTTTAGACCGGCGTGCTGACCTCTCCGTTGTGCCTAGGTGGGGCTGCGACGTGTTGATCTTCCGCGGCCGGGCATGACTCAGGAAAGTGTCCGGCCAAATGGGATCGAGCGTGTCGGGTAATGTGGTGCACCCCTGCAAGGAAGTTGATCTATTCGAATAGCCGTGTCCACGGTAACAGGCGACCTCGAGTTGTACCTTGACCTTATGACAACTAGAACCGGATACTTAATAAAACACACCCTTCCAAGTGCCAGATACAACCCGATGATCGCTCTCTAACAGGGCATCGAGGAGGGGATCGCCGGGTAGGATTTATGCTATGCGATGCTACTTGGAGGACTTCAGTCTACTCTCTTCTATATTCTGCAAGACGGAGGCTGCCAGAAGCGTAGTCTTTGACAGGATTAGCTATCCCCCTCTTATTCTGGCATTCTGCAGTTCAGTCCACTGATATGGCCCTTTACACATATATCCATGCATATGTAGTGTAGCTCCTTGCTTGCGAGTACTTTGGATGAGTACTCACGGTTGCCTTGTTCCCCCCGTTTTCCCATTTCTCTACCCGATTGCTGCGACCAGACGATGGAGCCCAGGATCCAGATGCCACCATCGACGACGACTCCTACTACACTGGAGGTACCTACTACTACGTGCAGCCCGCTGACGATGACCAGGAGTAGTTAGGAGGATCCCAGGCAGGAGGCTTGCGCCTCGTTCGATCTGTATCCCCGTTTGTGCTAGCTTTCTTAAGGCAAACTTGTTTAACTTTTGTCTGTACTCAGATATTGCTGCTTCCGCTGACTCGTCTATGATCGAGCACTTGTATTCGAGCCCTCGAGGCCCCTGGCTTGTATTATGATGCTTGAATGACTTATTTATGTTTTAGAGTTGTGTTGTGATATCTTCCCGTGAGTCCCTGATCTTGATCGTACACATTTGCGTGCATGATTAGTGTACGATTGAATCGGGGGCGTCACACTGGACCCGGCCGATATCGCTCTTGGATGCCCGAGTCTAAAGGAGGAAGGCACCTTATTTGACGAGGCAGATTTTACCGCTTGTGTGAAAGACATATGCCCGGTGGCTACTCTTATTGGGAACAACACCGAACTGACCAAATATCAACCGGGTTATGATAAGGAGAACCGGGGGATTCCAACACCTCATTACCATGAAGTCAGCCTGGTTCCTCCAACTCGTAAGCACACCTTTGCCCCTGAAGTCGACCCAACCGGTTTAATAGATGATGAAGCTGAGTTTGAAGCCTTGAGTGGCATTGACTGGGCATCATCATCCTTCCAGGACAAGGCTACCGGCGGAGAGGCGGAGAAGGATAACCCGGAAGCTTCAGGTCAACCCCAAGAATAAATCGCCAGGCGCCATATGCTTATGTCTTGGTAGAAAAAACAATGCCTCATCATTCAGACCCGGGGGGTCTTGTAATAGAGTAGAAAATACTTTGACTTTTGTCATGCCTTCGTGCATGCTTATGGGACTTAATACTTGCATAAGTCACCGTTACTATGCTCTTGCAGTTTACATGAATCTGTTATGTCCTTGCAGAAATATCTCGTATTGCCCTGCACATAAGACAAACAAAAAACCCTTGGCGACTTATCGCAATGAGGGTCACATAAGCCTTGATAACCCGGAATACACACCGAATATTTACAGGAAAACCAGCATATGACTAAACTTAGTAGACATAATCACAATGATATACCTGTGATGCTTATGATTATCTTTCCGGCTTATATAACCCAACCCCTGAGGTCGAGTTTAACTCCTGAAAATTGATACATAAAGTTCACCTGGCACTTATCAACCTGATGTAACCAATGTTAAGCCGGAGGATTGCAGTATACTCCATTGTGTTTCAAGATATTCTCAAGACAATCAAGTATAATTAATAAAATTTAAAAGGCCTCTGATTTGAATACGATCAGTGAACCGTTCCAAAGGGGTTAAGCTAAGATTCGGATACGATCATATAGCCCCCAGTGGCCGTGGCGATGCCGATCAAGTGGGTATCGGCATCTATGTTCTCTTTGGTTCAAATACGACCTATGTTTGAACAGGAAGCCCCCAAGTGACCATAAGAGTTGTTTAATGACGCTGATTCGAATACGATCCACGTCAGACCCAAAGGGGTTAAGCTATGATTCAAATATGATCAAGAAGCCCCCAAGTGGGTTTGGCAGTATGCCGATCAAGTGGGTATCGACAACTATGTTCTCTTTCGTTTGAATACGATCGATGTTTGAACAGGAAGCCCCCAAGTGACCATGGCTAGATTCAGATATGATCATAAGCCAGACCAAAGGAAAAGCCGGATTCAGATACGACCCGCTTCCTCTTGGTTATCTCCACCACCTGACAAAGAAGACACATAAACCTTTTTTGGGAGTGGAAAAAAGGACAGAGGTCATGCTTTATTGCTTTATGTAATATATACATAGTAGAAATATATACACATTAGAGCTGGTGGCTCAAGTATAGTAAGGCCGAAGATGAGCTATATTCCACGGCCGGCGGGTCTCCTCCTCCAATTTATGTGAGTCTTTGTGCTCTCGAACATCGATAAGGTAGTATGACCCGTTGTTCAAATTCTTGCTGACCACAAAGGGTCCTTCCCAAGGAGGGGATAGCTCACTAGTAGAAAACCGGCCTTTTGTCCCGGTTCGTAAGGGCCTTTAGTCCCGGTTCCCGAACCGGGACTAAAGGGTCGTTACTAATACCCTCACCCTTTAGTCCCGGTTCAAACCAGAACCGAGACAGATGGGCCTCCACGTGGCCTGTGCGCCGAGCCCAGGCAGGAGGGCCTTTGGTCCCGGTTGGTGGCACCAACCGGAACCAATAGACCTCCAAGCGTCAGCATTTCTGTGGCTGGGGTTTTT
>NC_041388.1:714635968-714666960 GCF_002162155.2 Triticum dicoccoides | reverse complement strand
TTGGGGGTTTTGGGGGGTTAATTTAGGTATTTCATATATTGTGTTAGATAGCTAATTAATAGAGAGAAGTGTTCTCTCTTATGTCCGTGCTTGGTCGACGCTATGTATACTATATACGTATAGAGAGGACTAGACACGCTAGCTAGCTAGTAAGCAAACGAAGGAAACAGAAGATCGTCATGAACATATATGCATACAGAGAGAAGTGATATCGACGACCTCTCCTTCTCCGAGAGATTGGTCGAACAACAAGTTCTCGTATATCTATCGTCCGACACTACCGGCTACATATATACAATAATTATCTTTTACAAATATAATCTCTTAAATTATGGACGCATGGTCCACAGTATTCTCCGTCTTCAGCGATCACGTGGTCAAGAAAGAATGCCGCCAATTCCTCTTGAATTGCTCGCATGCGATCTGGTTTTAGGAGTTCATCCCGCTGCCGAAACATCTAATTTGAAGAAGGGGGTCAATACATATATATATATGAATGAATGAAACTCAACACAAATGATGGTAATAAACAAAAATTGTGAATATTATTTCTTACGCACTTCATATTGTTTCTCAGAGTACCCGCCCCGCTCACAGGTCATGTGGCGGATGGACTCGCAGACATAGTATCCACAGAAATCATTCCCTTGGTCCTGCCACAACCACTTTACAAGAAATAGAGGTCAATCAAACTGATAAGCAAGAATGCCTAATGGTATTGATGAAACTAGCGGTTGAATCAATAGCTAGGAGACGCGTGGAACATGGTACTATAGTACTTACTTTCGGGTATCTAAATTCCAGCTCCTTCAGGAGTCCCGGGGATTTTGTGCTGAATTTTCTCCAAACACTGCCAGACAAAAGAAAACAATTACTTGATATCAGGAAATGAACAAATTTGCTGATACGGTGGATAATGATCGATTTAACTTACTTCTTGAGGATTTCAGTCATGTCCGCATACTCCTGGGGATCTTTTCGTCTCAAGTCCAAGACAGTTACTACTCCCTTCTCAAGCCTAATCTCCAGGAGAATATAGTGGAAACTGCGAGCATGCATAACTCATCAATTACATTACTATAACCTGGACTAATATATAAGGGAAACCGAATATGCACAAGACAACACTCACTTCAAGTTGTAAGGAAAGAGTATTATATCTTTGTGTTCATTTATTTTGAATGATCGTAGCAAGTTGGCCTCAGTATCTGCGGCATGATCTTTAACCTGAACTGCATCTATGAGATTTGTGTTAATGAACCCAATATCACCGATTTGTCTTTTCTTCAATTCGGCGATCTTCAATCTGCATAATATAGTGAGGATAGTTATAAATACATGCAATGAAAGAGCTGAGCTATATAGAGAGACTTAATGACAGAAGTAGTAGTACTTACAAACAGTAGCAGGTGACCGTTGCTTTATTGAGGGCCAATTGATTGAAAAACTGATAGAACTCCTCAAATGGAACATGCAACAGTTCAATTCCAATGAGGTCATGCTCCGGTTTAACTCTCATATACAAAGTATTCCTCCCCCAGACTCTCTGCAGGTTTTCATGTACCAATCATGCAATCTTCGCATCATCGTTGTTAGAGATCTTTCATCTTTGACGAGAGGCTTCCCGTACTCGTATCTGTGTATCTGCACGTCCAGGAAATCATAATATACATCGTCGGGCAGGTAATCGTCAGGATTGTTATAACCGGGCGCCATCCTCGGATCGATGCTAGGCACCTTGAGCGGGGGGCACGATTGCTTTGCTTGTTCGCCGAGCTGGGCAATTTGTTTCCCAGCTACTCGTCGTTCTTTCAGCCTTTGATCACTGACTGTACTTCCCGACCGTGACGCTTTGGCCCATGTCTTTGCAATAATGCGCTCATAGTTGCCTTTCGGCGGAGACTTGGGTGGTTTTGCCAGGGCAGCCAGAGTGCGCTTCACTTTCACCGGATCTAGCTTCTCCTTCGGAGGTGGATTTCTCTTTGCTTTCAACCCTTGAAACCAGTCATCCACCTCGGTTTGCGTGATCCTCGCGTTCTCTTCCAGGGTCCTCTCATATGGTAACTTCTCTTGAGTCTTTAGAGAAGGACCGAATCTGTATTTCCTCCCGCCTCTGGCTGTACTGCTAGACGCCGGCAGAGCAGACGGAGCGGCAGTCTTCTTGACTTGCTTATGAGGCGCAGGAGAAGGACTACGACGCGCCGGAGCAGCTGCCGGAGCGGCGGCGGATCTCTTCCGCCCTTGCTGACGAGGCGGAGAAGGAGTAGGCTGGCTGCTCGGGCGCTGGCGCAGGCGGAGAAGGAGGCGGAGTGCCGCCACGCGCCGGAGAAGGAGCCGGCCGAGGGCCCTAGTCGTCACTCGCCGGAGGAGGAGGCGGTGGAGGAGGCGGAGTGCCCTGACTCGCTGGAGGAGGAGGCGGAGGCGTCCAGTTTGGAAGCTTGATGAGCTTTTTCCGCCATAGGCATGGAGTCTTCAGAGCAGAACCCAGCCGAGTCTCCCCTTCTCCAGTAGGGTGGTCAAGCGGGAAGTCCTCAAATCCCTCCGTTATTTCATCCACCATCTCCTTAGCATATCCTTCTGGAATCGGCTGGCAGTGAAAAGTTGCGTCGGGTTCATTAGGAAAAACAGAGCCAACAGCCGCCTTGACCTTCATATTCATCCATTGCGTCATAAGGTGGCAAATTTGAGCCTCCGTGATAGCATCCACGGGATAGCTGGCAGGAGCCGTCAAGACAAGCTCCGGCTGAAGCAGCTCAGTGGAAGCCATGCTGCTTCTCCGCTGAGATGGCGGGGTAGCTTCAGGGGAAGCTTCGGCAGTTCGTTTGCTGTGATTTGCTTCTCGTTCCTCTATCCCGAGTACCCTTTCTTTAAGCGCCTCCAGTTCGGACTGTTGCACTTTCTTCCTCCTCTCTTGGCTTCTGTAACCGTCTGCGTCCGGAAACCCAGCCTTCCACGGAATGGAGCCTGGCGTGCCTTGTGTCCGTCCAGGGTGCTCAGGATTTCCGAGGGCCTTTGTGAGCTCGTCATTCTCTCTATCTGGAAGGAACGTCCCTTTCTGCGCTGCAGCGATATAGTACCGAAGCTTCTTCAAGGGTATGTCAAGTTGCTCATCCGTCCAAATGCACTTCCTTGTTACAAGGTCCAAGGTTCCGCTAGCCCCGAAGAACCAAGTCCGGCAACGGTCTGGCCAGCTCATTGTCTCTGGTTCGATCCCTTTTGCAAGAAGATCATTCTCAGCCTTGGCCCACTTAGGCCGGGCTATGAGGTAGCCACCTGACCCCATGCGATGGTGAAGCTTCTTCTTCGCAGTATTTTTCTTGTTTGTCGCCGACATCTGCTTACTCTTTTCCGATGTCTTGTAGGCCACAAATGCAGTCCAGTCATCTCTGATCTTCTCATATATGCCCTTGAATTCTGGTGTCTCTTTTTTCTCGACAAACCTATTCAGGTCATTCTTCCACCTCCTAAATAGGTCTGCCATCTTCTTAAGAGCAAAAGACTTGATTAATTGCTCATCTGGCTTCTCCGGATCATCCTCTGGCGGTAGGGTGAAATTTGTATTCAGCTCAGTCCAAAGATCATTTTTCTGCATATCATTGACGTAAGACACCTCAGGGTCTTCTGTAGCCGGCTTCAACCATTGGTGGATGCTGATCGGGATCTTGTCCCTAACCAGAACCCCGCACTGAGCAACAAATGCCTTCTTTGTTCGAATGGGTTCAATAGGTTGGCCGTCGGGCGCGATTGCTATGATCTCAAACCTTTCATCCGAGCTCAACTTTTTCTTCGGGCCTCGTCTCTTTACCTCAGTTGTGCTCGATCCGGAGGGCTAGAAAAAAGAGCAAAGACTTAATTAATATGTGTACATACCAAAACAATGAATGCATCAATTAGCTAGTCAGCACAGGCTTAACTAATATATATACCTGGCCGGACTCGGTTCGGTCACCGGAGCCGTCATCACGGTCTCCTTCTTGCACCAGCATTGGGTCACCGGAGCCGTCCTCACGTTCTTCTTCTTGCACCGGCATTAGGTCACCAGAGCCAGCTTCTTCACCCTCTCCTTCCAGAGTACCATCGGTGTCGTTGAGATACAACGAGACGGCATCACTTCCTTCTGCGATTATGTCCCTCAACATCGCTTCGTTTGCTTCGTCTCGGGTGGTGTCCATAGTTTCTACAAATATTTACAACATGGCAATTATTATTCAAACATGACAAATGGATATATTAGTGGCAAACGTAGAACTAGCTAGCTAATCATAGTAAGGAATCATATATATTAATTAGTGGCCTCGACGCTGCTTCTCTAGGGTTTGGGGTGGCCTCGACAATGCTTCAAGGGTTTGGGGTGGCCTCGAGAGAGTTTGTCGGGTAGGGGCGTGGCGGGAGGGGGTAGGAGACCGACATCATTTTTTTCTAGGGTTTGGGTGTCCTCGAGAGTTTTGGTCGAGCGAGAGGGTCGGGGGGTGCTCCCGCGGTGTAAGTTATTATCACAGTCGAGAGGGGGTATATATATCGACCACCCATCATGTCGAAGTTATCCGAGGGGTATATCGACCCCCCCTCGTGTTGAAGTTATCAGGAGAGGGAATAGAGAGGAGAAGAAGAAAGGAATAGAGGAGAAGATCGAAGAAAAAAAGAAGAAAAAAAGAGGAGAAGAATAAAGAAATAGAGGAGAAGAAGAAGAAAATAGAAATTTCTATTTTCTTCTTCTTCTCCTCTATTTCTTTATTCTTCTCCTCTTTTTATTTCTTCTTTTTTCCTCTTCTTATTTATTTCTCCTCTTTTTCCTCTCCTCTTCTTCTTTGTTCCCCTTCTTATTTTCTTCTTTCCTATCCTTCTTTTTCGTCTAAATTTTAGCATATTCTAAATTTTCATCTAACTTTCTATATATGAACAAAAAACTTTCTATGAACAAAAAACTTTATATATATATATGAACAAAATTTCTATGAACAAAAAAAATTAAACTAACCACATACACATATACATTATACATACACATATACAATATACATACACATAAGAAAAAAAAATAAACTAAAAAAAATTAAGGGCAGGGGCGGCGCGGTAGCGAAGGGCAGGAGCGCGCGGCGGCGCGATGGCAGCGCGCGGCGGCGTCGGCGGCCAGTACAGGGGAGGAGCAGGGGAACGGGGCGGCGCTCACCGCGAGGTTGCGTCGGCGACGAGGAAGGATCGAGGACGGCGGAGGCGCGCGTGCTCCGGGGCGAGGGCAGGGGTGCGCGGGCTCGGGGACGACGTCGGCGACGGCGAGGCACGGGCGACGGCGACGGCGCGGTCGGGGGCGACGGCAGGGGCGGCGGACGGCGTTGGGGCAGCCTGGCGGCGTCGATGTGCTCGGCGTCGTCGGGCCGGGATCGAAAAACTAAACGAAATTTTTCACAAGTCTTGCTTATATAGACGGTGTATTGGTCCCGGTTCGTGGCACAAACCGGGACTAATGCCCCCCTTTAGTCCCGGTTGGTGCCACCAACCGGGACGAAAAAGGCCTCTTTTCAGCAGCCCAAAGGGCGGGAAGCGGCGGCCTTTGGTCCCGGTTGGTGGCACCAACCGGGACTAAAGAGGGGCATTGGTCCCGGTTGGTGCCACGAACCGGTACCAATGCACCCCTTTGGTCCCGGGTCGTCCCACCAACCGGGACCAATGGCCTTGTGCTCCCCGCGCCCAAAAGTTTAGTCTCACCTCGCTAGTTGAGAGGGCTCGGGAGTGGTTTATAAGCGCTGCTGCGCCCACCCTCTCGAGCTCCTCTCAACTGCAGGCTTTCGGGCCTAATCTGTCACTGCAATGCCTGTGGGCCTACTGGGCCTGCTGCGGGCCTGAATCCTGGCCCATGGTTGGGTTTCTAGTCGTATTCAGGCCGTGGTGGCCCAGTTGGTGGCATTTTTTTGCTATTTTTTCACTTCTACTTAGTATTAAATACTTATAGTTTTGTAGTGATTTCTTTTTTATTTTATGTCACTAGTTTATGAATAACTTTATAATAAAAATTGATTTTTGAGTCATTGTTTTTCCTGCTATTTAATATTACTGTGTTTTATCATTATACTCAATTTGGTAATTTTAGTTAGTCATAACAAATATTATAGGCATTTTTCTTTTGTTTTTCCTGCTATAGTGATTTCACTAGTGCAGAACCGGGCAATAGCACCGGTTCGTAAGGGCCTTTAGTGCCGGTTATGGAACCGGCACTAAAGTTTCGGCACTAAAGCCCCCCCCTTTAGTACCGGTTCGGCACGAACCGGCGCTAAAGTGCCACCACGTGGCGTGAGCTCGCGCCCTGGTATGGGGGACCTTTAGTACCGGTTGGTGTTACCAACGGGTACTAAAGGTTTTTTTTTGAATTTTTTTTTGAAAATTTTGGATTTTTTTTTTTGATTTTTTTATTTGATGATTTAGTCTCTAATCACCTCTCTTAACTGCTCAAGTGTGGATCACTCATTTCAAATCATCTAACTTCCCGACCGGTCACCCATCCCTCTCACTACTCCAGCCCGAGCACGCTTAACTTTCAGGTTCTATTCTCCTTCGTTTCCGAGTCTGCACTTGTTGTTTTCCGGACAATAGTAAGATGTCAATCCTATTAACCCTCAGGAGTTTAGCTTGAGCATGAAGTCACACATTTCACCGTTTGAGTTTGAAACTATTATTCTAAAAAAACAGTAATTATTTAGTAACGCTAATATATCTTGAATAAGTTTGACCATAGTTTGACCACAGTTTGACCATAGTTTGACCAGATTTGACCAAAATTCAAAAAATTGAAATAATTATTTAGTAACACTAATATTCTTGAATAATTATGTAGTAACACTAATATTTCTTGAATAAGTAGTTTGACCATAGTTTGACCACAGTTTGACCACAGTTTGACCAGATTTGAACAAAATTCAAAAAAACTGATATACTTATTTAGTAACACTAATATTATTGCATAATTATTTAGTAACACTCTATATTTCTTGAATCAGTTGTTTGACCGGTTTGACAAGATTTAACCAAAATTCAAAAAAACATAAATTAGAGCATATCTTTTTTTCCTTTTACAATTTGTCATTTCAAAAATTGTCCTAAACCCTAAACCCGGGACTTAAAACGTCGGAAACTCTATGCTAAACAGTAAAAACTAAGGGTTTAGACCATAAAACCTAACCCTAAACGCTGAAATCTAAACCCTAGCACTAAACGCTAAAAACGTCCAAAAAAACGTCTAAAACGCCCAAAAACTCTATTTTCCCTTTGGAATTTTGATATATTATATGTATTTTTCTGAATTAGGATGATTTAGTTATGATTTTTTCAAGTTTGAAAATTGCCCTATAGTCCCGGTTTGTGTCTCCAACCGGTACTATAGGTCAGACCCCTTTAGTACCGGTTCATGGCACGAACCGGTACTAAAGGTTAGACCTTTAGTACCGGTTCGTGCCACGAACCGGTAATAAAGGTGACCGTGGGGCCCCGGCCTGACGCCAGCCTGCCACCACCCCTTTAGTACCGTTTCGTGCCACGAACCGGTACTAAAGGTTCAACACGAACCGGCATTAATGCAAATCTGTTCGAACTGGCACTAATGGTACCATTAGTACCGGCTCAAATACAAACCGGCACTAATGTGCTTCACGTTTGACCCTTTTTCTACTAGTGTTTCTTTCTCATCTTTCGTAAGAGCGTAGCTGGCAGGACCTTCATACTGCTTCTAAGGCATGCCGTCTTTTTTGTGCAAACGTTGCAGGTCCTCCCGTGCCTCAGGTGTATCTTTTGTCTTCCATACACGCCCAAGAAGCCTAGCAGGTTCACGCAAAGGTTCTTCATCACATGTATCACGTCGATTGAAGAGCGGACCTCTAGGTCTTTCCATTAGGGTAGGTCCCAAAATATAGATTTCTTCTTCCACATGGGTGCGTGTTCCTCAGCGTCATTCGGAACAGCTACTGTGCCGGGACCCTTTCCAAAGATTACGTGTAAATCATTGACCATAGCAAGTACGTGATCACCGGTACGCATGGCGGGCTTCTTCCGGTGATCCGCCTCGCCTTTGAAATGCTTGCCTTTCTTTCGACATTGATGGTTGGTCGGAAGAAATCGACGATGGCCCAGGTACACATTCTTCCTGCATTTGTCTAGGTATATACTTTCAGTGTCATCTAAACAGTGTGTGCATGCATGGTATCCTTTGTTTGTCTGTCCTGAAAGGTTACTGAGAGCGGGCCAATCGTTGATGGTCATGAACAACAACACCTTTAGGTTAAATACCACCTGTCCATGCTCATCACACGTCCGTACACCGTTTCCATTCCACAGCTGTAAAAGTTCTTCAACTAATGGCCTTAGGTACACATCAATGTCGTTGCCGGGTTGCTTAGGGCCTTGGATGAGAATTGGCATCATAATGAACTTCCGCTTCATGCACATCCAAGGAGGAAGGTTATACATACATAGAGTGACCGGCCAGGTGCTGTGATTGTTGCTCTGCTCCCCGAAAGGATTAATGCCATCCGCGCTTAAAGAAAACCATACGTTCCTTGGGTCCTTTGCAAACTCATCCCAGTACTTTCTCACGATTTTTCTCCACTGCGACCCGTCAGCGGGTGCTCTCAACTTCCTGTCTTTCTTACGGTCCTCACTGTGCCATCGCATCGACTTGGCATGCTTTCCGTTTCTGAACAGATGTTTCAACCGTGGTATTATAGGATCATACCACATCACCTTCGCGGGAACCCTCTTCCTGTGGGGCTTGCCGTGAACATCACCAGGGTCATCTCATCTGATCTTATACCGCAATGCACCGCATATGGGGCATGCGTTCAGATCCTTGTATGCACCGCGGTATAGGATGCAGTCATTAGGGCATGCATGTATCTTCTCCACCTCCAATCCTAGAGGGCATACGACCTTCTTTGCTGCGTATGTACTGTCGGGCAATTCGTTATCCTTTGGAAGCTTCTTCTTCAATATTTTCAGTAGCTTCTCAAATCCTTTGTCAGGCACAACATTCTCTGCCTTCCACTGCAGCAATTCCAGTACGGTACCGAGCTTTGTGTTCCCATCTTCGCAATTGGGGTACAACCCTTTTTTGTGATCCTCTAACATGCGATCGAACTTCAGCTTCTCCTTTTGACTTTCGCATTGCGTCCTTGCATCGACAATGACCCGGTGGAGATCATCATCATCGGGCACATCGTCTGGTTCCTCTTGATCTTCAGCACCTTCACCCGTTGTAGCATCATTGGGCACATCGTCTGGTTCCTCTTGATCTTCACCAGCTCCCCCCGTTGCAGCATCACGGTATTCAGGGGGCACGTAGTTGTCATCGTACTCTTCTTCTTCGTCGTCTTCCATCATAACCCCTATTTCTCCGTGCCTCGTCCAAACATTATAGTGTGGCATGAAACCCTTGTAAAGCAGGTGGGTGTGAAGGATTTTCCGGTCAGAGTAAGACTTCGTATTCCCACAATCAGGGCATGGAGAACACATAAAACCATTCTGCTTGTTTGCCTCAGCCGCATCGAGAAACTCATGCACGCCCTTAATGTACTCGGAGGTGTGTCTGTCACCGTACATCCATTGTCGGTTCATCTGCGTGCATTATATATAATTAAGTGTCCAAATTAATAGAAGTTCACCATCACATGCATTAAAAGCAAAGTACATACATAGTTCTCATCTAACAACATATAGCTCTCCATAGCATCTAATTAATTAAACCATACATTGAAACTATGTAAAATATTTTAATGCGAAAACAAAGGTGATCATAATCGCAACCAAGGTAACAATTGATCCAACGGCATAATGATACCAAGCCTCGGTATGAATGGCATATTTTCTAATCTTTCTAATCTTCAAGCGCATTGCATCCATCTTGATCTTGTGATCATCGACGACATCCGCAACATGCAACTCCAATATCATCTTCTCCTCCTCAATTTTTTTATTTTTTCCTTCAAGAAATTGTTTTCTTCTTCAACTAAATTTAACCTCTCGACAATAGGGTCGGTTGGAATTTCCGGTTCACATACATCCTAGACAAATAAAATCTATGTCACGTTGGTCCGCATAATTTTCATAAACAATAAATGAACCAATAGTTATAAAGATTAATGTATATACCACATCCGAATCATAGACAGGACGAGGGCCGACGGGGGCGGATACCAAAACCATCGCACTATATAAGATGCAATAATAAAAGTAAGAAAATGATACAAGTATCTATCTAAACATACAAGTAACAATATTTTTCCTTTCAGAAAGAAGATAAGAACAAGAGGCTCACCACGATGGTGTCGGTGATGAGATCGGCGCGGGTGATCGACGGCGGTGAAGACGGGGGTGGGGCATGACGGACCGCTAAATCTAGACAAATCTCAAGGAAAATGGAGCTTTGAGGTCGAGCTTCAAGAGGAGAAAGCTTAACTAGTGTGGCTCGGGCATTTCATCGAACACCTCATGTGCATAGGAGGTGAGCTAGAGCACCACAAACACCTCCCATCGCCGGCCCAGAAAAACAGAGCACTGGAGTGCTCTTCTCGCGGGCGAGGGTATATATAGGCAGCACTATTGGTCCCGGTTCGTGGCATGAACCGGGACTAAAGGGGAGCCTTTGGTCCCGGTTCAGGCCACCAACCGGGACCAATGGTGGTGGGCCCACTACAAGAAATATGTCAACTTATGACCTTCTGTCAGTGACCCTCGAAGAATTGGTCATAAATTTATGACCATTTTAGACCAATTGGTCAAAAGCTGTTCAGGGGGCTTCAAACCCTAAACCATTGCGACCATTTTGGTCAGAAAGGTCGTAATTTCCTTACACGAAATGGTCACAAAGCAAACAGTGCTAGTCCGCTGCCTTATTTCTAGTTGTTAATGACCAATATAGATGGTCATAACCTTGTAGATTGTGGTGGGTTGTGATGACTAGGCGCCATCTCATCAGTTTTGCCTATGTGTCATGTCCATGTGGTAGTTTTTGCCCTAGGTTGTGAAGCAACCTATATTTCTATCATTCCCAAAATTCCCAAAAAAATCTCATAAATTCTTTGGGTCATATCTTCATCAAATATGTAAAAATCCTTCCTTGCCTAGTTCAAAACTAATTCAACAATATTCATTTTCCTATTATGTTCACAATAACACTTTATGAAGGAAGTGCTATTTATATATTCTTGATTGCCCTACGAATTTTTGGGCACTCTTTCCTATCCAAATCAATACCGCATGACAAAATTCAGCTCCATTTGCCTAGCAAATCTTCCTCGGCAAATTTCCAAAGTTTTTGTCCACCTAGAAGCATTGTGAAGGAAGTACCTTTTTTATATCTCTAAATGACATGAAATTTATACAGTTTCTTCATATGCCCAAATTATCACCCTCCTCCAAATTGCAGCTCAGTCAAATCATCTATGTGAGCCAGGTTCAATTTATATTTTATGGCCAAATTGGCACGTTGCAAAGCAAGTGTTATATAGACCCCTCCTATTACCCTCAAACTTTTCGGGCACTCTTCCATACACAAATCATTGCCACATGATAATATTCAGCTCAATTTTCCTAGTAAATCTTTCTCGGGAAATTTCCAAAGTTTCTACCTCGAGAGAAGCTTTGTGAAGTAAGTACTAGCTAGGCTTACCCAAATGATCTGAAAATTGACCAGCGCATGACCATACCTAAGTAACTTACCTACACCAATTTTGAGCTCATTTCATTCATCCAATCTCTCTCACTAGTTTTCCCAAGTTTCTGTCCATAGAAGAGCATTGTGAAGGAAGTACTACTTTGGCATGTCCAAATGGTATCAATTTTCTACAATGCTTTCCTATGCCCAAATAACCATCCTCCACAAAATTTCAGCTCAATCCATTCATTATTTTGAGCCCAGCTTCAACATTCATATTTTTGTCCAGCGTGGTACTTTGCAAAGCAAGTACCACCTAGGATCCTCCTTTTGAGCTAAAAATTTGTGAAGACATTCTCCTTAGTAGATGATCATCCTCAGCCAAAACTCACGCCCATTGGCCATGTGCATTTCCCGTACCGCTAATCAAACACTTGGCTGCTAATTCATGTTTGAGCATCAATCGGTCTTCTCGTGAGAATCTTATGTTGTAATTTTCTTCCTAGGACCAACCTGGGGAGTGCCCAACCCACGAGACATGCCTAAGCCGCCCAGAACACATGGCAACATTACGGTCACGCGGTGACCACGCGACGGGCATGCGAGTTTACGCGCTCTAGAGTTGAGGCCCTCCACCACCGCCCAAACCTCGACGTATCGCCACCAAACCATGTATTTATGATTAAATAGGTCCTTATGTAACTAGAAATGATTTTTGGAAAAAATAAATAGCAAACTATGAGGCAACTGCAGTTCAATTTTGACCCGCTTCCACCTGAATCGGTGGAAATTTGTCTTTTTCACGTGAGGTGGATCAAACTGTTTTACACCCAACCATTTTGTCAATTGTGCATTAAATATGGCCTAGTATTTTATAAAAATGATTTGGTCCAATTTTGCAACAATTATTTGGTAGTTCCTTCACAAAAAAACCTCCTTTCGGGCACTCGAAAAATGGAAAATGGTTTTTTCGTCCAACGAAAATGAAAACTTCCTTAGGCAACATTGTTTGCCATTCCAATATGCACCCTTGTGCACAATATGAGATCATTTGAACAAACTATGTCATGAATGTGGCCATACGATTGATCATTTGGCTTGAAAGCCATTGATCTCCACACATGATAGCTCATTTCTGAGAACACTTTTTTAAAATAATTGTCGTATTACATGTTTGTTATTTTTCCTAGGAACTTGGCCACATATGATGACACAATGCGAAGGTTTCCCAATTTTTTGATTTTTTTTGAATTTTTTATGCCCGTTTCAAAATGCGGTCAAAACGGCGGGAATGACCGTTCCTAGCTAGTGGTTGAATCTTGGAATTTGTTTTTGGTTTTTCTCTGATTAAATAGATACTTATGTACCTAGAAATGATTTTTGAAAAAAATAAATAGCAAACTATGAGGCAGCTGCAGTTCAAATTTGACCCGCTTCCAACTGAATCGGCGGAAATTTGCCTTTTTCACGAGAGGTGGATCAATTTTTTTTACACCCAACCATTTTGTCAATTGTGCATTAAATATGGCCTAGTATTTTATAAAAATGATTCGGTCCAATTTTGCAACAATTATTTGGTAGTTCCTTCACAAAAAAACCTCCTTTCGGGCACTCGAAAAATGGAAAATGGTTTTTTCGTCCAACGAAAATGAAAACTTCCTTAGGAAACATTGTTTGCCATTCCAACATGCACCCTTGTGCACAATATGAGATCATTTGAACAAACTATGCCATGAATGTGGCCATAAGATTGATCTTTTGGCTTGAAAGCCATTGATCTCCACACATGATAGCTCGTTTCTGAGAACACTTTTTTAAAATAATTGCCGTATTACAAGTTTGTTATTTTTCCTAGGAACTTGGCCACATATGATGACACAATGCGAAGGTTTTCCAATTTTTTGATTTTTTTTGAATTTTTTATACCCATTTCAAAATGCGGTCAAAACGGCGGGAATGACCGTTCCTAGCTAGTGGTTGAATCTTGGAATTTTATTTGGTGTTTATATGATTAAATAGATACTTATGTACCTAGAAATGATTTTTGAAAAAAATAAATAGCAAACTATGAGGCAGCTGCAGTTCAAATTTGACCCGCTTCCAGCTGAATCGACGGAAATTTGCCTTTTTCACGAGAGGTGGATCAAAATTTTTTACACCCAACCATTTTGTCAATTGTGCATTAAATATGGCCTAGTATTTTATAAAAATGATTCGGTCAAATTTTGCAACAATTATTTGGTAGTTCCTTCACAAAAAAACCTTCTTTCGGGCACTCGAAAAATGGAAAATGGTTTTTTCGTCCAACGAAAATGAAAACTTCCTTAGGCAACATTGTTTGCCATTCCAATATGCACCCTTGTGCACAATATGAGATCATTTGAACAAACTATGCCATGAATGTGGCCATAAGATTGATCATTTTGGCTTGAAAGCCATTGATCTCCACACGTGATAGCTCGTTTCTGAGAACACTTTTTTAAAATAATTGCCGTATTACAAGTTTATTATTTTTCCTAGGAACTTGGCCACATATGATGACACAATGCGAAGGTTTCCCAATTTTTTGATTTTTTTTGAATTTTTTATGTCCGTTTCAAAATGCGGTCAAAACGGCGGGCTTGACCGTTCCTAGCTAGTTGTTGAATCTTGGAAAACTTTTGGTGTTTCTCTGATTAAATAGATACTTATGTACCTAGAAATGATTTTTGAAAAAAATAAATAGCAAACTATGAGGCAGCTGCTGTTCAAATTTGACCCCCTTCCAGCTGAATCGGCGGAAATTTGTATTTTTCAACAGAAGTGGGTCGAAACTTTTGACACCCAACTATTTGGTCAATTGTGCATTAGATATGGCCTAGTATTTTAGAAAATTTATTTGGTCCAATTTTACAACAACTATTTGCTAGGTCGTTCACAAAAAACCCGATTATTTCCACTCCTAAAATTGAAAAATGATTTTTTGTGCAAAGAAATAAAACCCCCATCCCAATATACACACATGTGCACAATATTGGAGCATTTTCACAAAATATGATCCAATTTTCCATCAAGATTTCATATGTTCCTAAAAAAACCATTTCTACACTCAGAAAATAAACTTAAATTCTCATTGGTGGAAAGGTGTGTGCCACGGATCGATGACATGGCACACATCCATCCATCCATCCATCCATCGATCCCACACCACTGTAACTCCCTCCGCTCCTACCTCCCAAACCCTAACTCCCACTCCCTCGATTCAGATCGAATCGATGGCGACGCCGCACTCCCACTCCGCGCCCGATCCAGATCCCCCTGTCTCTGCCACACCTCTCCCCTCGCCGCCAACTCCCTCTCCGCCACCCACCTCTCCCCTCGCCGCCGGTCTTCCACATCCGGCAACGTCAAGGCCAGCGGGCGCTGGATCCGGCACCGGCGTGGCCCCTCCATCAGCAACTCGAACAAGGGGGCGGCGGCGCCATGGATTCCCCCAACCACATGGCGTGGGCCTGAGCCACCCACTGGCCTCGGCTGGGTCTCGGACGAGCAGCCGCGCGGGATGATGTTGATGGCGCTGCGGCCACAGCCCCCGACCATCCCTACAACTGTGGAGGTGCCCGGTGCGGCGGGGCCCGTGCGGGTCGTGGCGGCGGCGGGCCTCCGCGAGACGGACTTCAGGAAGGCGCTGGACTCGGCGCTGTTCCGGCGGTGGCTGGAGAACCTGTAGGCGGAGAAGGGCCTGCTCGCCCACGGGAAGCTCAGCCTCCGGCAGATCCTCATCCAGGTGCGGTCCTACTGCTTCCCCCTCCCTCTGAATCGAAATGTTTGAGCTGGTACGATTTCCTCGGGGAATCTGTCTGTCGATGGCGCATCTGAAATATACTCCGCGATGTGTTGTAGGGGATGGACATGTTTGGGCAGCGCGTGGGGTTCCTCAAGTTCAAAGCCGACATCATCGACGAGGAAACCAAAGCCAAGGTGATCACAATGTCCCAGGATTCTATCTCCTTTCACTGGCAGTGGTAACAGTTTACGATCCATACAATTTTAAGGTGTTTCTCCAACTAAAATAGATGTGACCTTGTCATGTCTAGTTTGTTATCTATGTTAACATTGCTTAGACACAAACATGGTTTGGAGTATGAGTAAGTGGAGACCATAAGGTAGGTGCAGATATGATAGAACCGGGTGAGGAGCAGCGATAGACCAGGGCAGGCAGTATATGTGCTTCATCCTACTAGTCCTATGCTCTTGAGGAAAAGTTGTTGCGGATTTATATGGGAGTAGCTTAGCAATGCATGCGTAGCAGTGGGCCTGTAAATTCTGCTCAAGGAGCCTCTGGTGAATATCTCGGTTGTCAGCCAGTTTGGTGTTGCACACAGCACACGCACACTCACACATAATTCTGTTTGTGTTCGTTGTAGTGGTAATTATGGCTTTAATAGTTATTGAAGATTGCACCTGTAAATCTAGATCTACTTGGATCCTGGTGGCTTCTTTTGCCAAGCAATATCATGTGCTTATTATTTGCAAGCTGTATTGGTTTGCTCTGCTGCCATGTTAATTCTTTGTTTCCCCTTTGTGTTAACCACCTTGTGCTGTTGTACAGAAACTTTATTGAGAAATTGTCAGTTAACAGTATTTTTCTTCTAGGCCATCGGGGGATCTCTGGCGGCAGCACAAGGAGCAGAGCAGCGGAACAGCAGCACTGGCACGGGCTTATATATTGTTGGCTTGTAGCATAAACTGTTGGAACGATAGCATAAATTGTTCAGCGTCTTGACGCACTAATGCAATCGTACTGACAATTGGTAGTAACCAAAATCGTATAAAGGCAGTCTGCTCTCTCTTTAAATTATATTTCATAATCTATATTGAACCACTACAGCTGCTATATATTTGAGATTCACATCTTTTTACATTGCCTGCTCTAGGAAGTTATTGTCGTGTAGTTAGTCTTCTTGCACTGCATTTGTACAATTGTATATTCTTGCCACTACTAGGTGATTCCTTGAATTATTCAGTCTGTTGTAACATACCAGTTTGATGGAATGCCTATGGTCTAAGGAGATAAACATTGGTATCCAGAATAGATCTACCTAAACCAACAGGCACAAAACATGCATATCCCTTTAATCTGCATTAGTGCGTCTAAGTGGTTAGTGTATTGTAAGCTCCATCCATGGAGCAGTGAAACAAGCTGTGTATAATGTGCAGCTAGCTTGCTGTTTAGACATTTTCCCGTTTTTAAGTATTACTTTTCTCTACATCTTTGAATTGGATCGTCGATCTTTCTTGGAGTCGATTTTGCGCTAGAGCATCTAAAACTAACCAGTCCAGGGAAGAACTTCTTTCTTATCTTCATACATTCTGGACCTTTTCACTACCCTCAATTCAGTTTCTACAACACGACAATTTTAAAAATGCTAGTCAAGCAATCTTTTAGAAAGCATAATGCTAGTGGGATCTACTCGGTTCATGCTTACTTTGGTCTGCATGACAGTCCTATACGAAGTGCAATTTTGTACTGCTTTCTTCAAGGTTTAGGGTCCAGGCATATGGCTCACTGTTCGTACTGTCCCAATGCAGCAGCTTCAGCTTCGCCTGCTAGTCGTCCACGCCGGATGCCGAACCCGGGGCCGCTGGTGGCCTCGAGGACGACGCCCAGGCTAAGGCATACGAGGGCGCACCACCACCGTATGACAGGACCAAGCGCATGGTCATCCCCGACACGCTGGAGTACGTCAGCGTTGGACTGCCTTCTAGATCTTGGAGTGTGTCTTGTATGTGTGTTTGATGTTGACGTTGCTTGTGGTTTTGCAGGGTTCTAAGGCTGCAGCCTATGCACAGGTACTGCCTCCTCGGCTAGCTCTCCAAGGAGGTCAGATGGAACTACGCTGACACCATCAGGGTAAGCTATTTCATTGTGTTGTTTCTTCAGTGCTCACTAGTTGCTAGTGTTCGACTGCTACCGGTGGGTTAAGATTAGTCTTTTATAATTGTTTTCTTGAGGATGAGTTACTGGGGCTGTTCAGGCCATGACTCGAAATTGTAATTGTTTTCTTGAGGATGGGCAATCTTGTATAGCTGAAAGTGATACATTCTTTGAAAACTCAGCTTCTACTATTCACCTTGTAGATTTTTTATTCTGCAACATATTTGGTTTTGTCTGATTAAAAAATTGGTCATGCTCACGAGCAGTATATATGTACTTGGTTGGTTCATTGTTGGCAGTTTAGCTACACAAACTGACTGACATTGCACAATAAAATGTAGCAGATTTGCTAGCAATCCTTCTTTCTCTCGTATAGAAGTACATGCTATCTAACGTGAGCAAAATCATTGCGCAACTATAGGTACATCATATGACTAATTTACACAGAATACTGATACTCGACCCCATGCATTCAGTTTCAGAACTTGAAACTAATTAACCTGTGGAAACTAACCTGACTAGTAGCTTCTCTGGCTTCCAGTTTACAACTTCCAGGATATCAATCATTCATTCTCAAGTTGCTGCTGGCAGCTACAAGTCGCCCTTTTCTGGAATTTTCATGTTCTTTTTTTGTGCGTATATGCCTTCCTCTTCGATTTCGAGCTTGTGATTGAGGTCAATTGATGGTGGTGGTTGTGCGATGCAGATGTTCGGGATGGCGGAGAAGGAGATGGAGTACCGGGTCGAGCTTTTCAACCGGTGAGTGATGAGCCTTCTAGCTGTTGTACTACCACCAGTCCACCACCTGGGTGGGGCTTGTGAGATCAGATCGCTTGTGAGATCAGATCGCTGGTTGATGCAATGAATTGTGGTTATTGCAGGCAAATTTGGGGCTGAGGAAAGAAGACGAGGAGGAACCTCTCTCTGGTCTGGTCGTTGGAACTTCAGGACAAGGTACGTAGCATCCCCATCTCCCTCCCTCTCTTTCTGTGCTTACAAATGCCGCTAAATTAAGGAATATTTGATGCAAATCCTGGCTGTGTAAGGAATTCAAGAGGGATTTGTATGAACAAGTCCAGGTTTTTTAGTTAGTACCAAACAGAGAAGATGCTGTCCAGATTGGCCAATTTTGCTACTACCACATGGATTTGTATCTATGCAACCATCTTCCTACTGTTTGTGTTGTTTGGATTGCAAGAAATTCAGCTTTGGGTGACCTGCACTTAATTTAATTTCTTTGAATAATCAACCGTATTGTTTCTGTATTGTTTTGCTGCTGTATTGTTTCTCACTCATGATTGATCTACTGCCAGGTGAAGGTTTTCAAATGTTGAAGGAGGAGGACAATAGGAACTTCTGTGATGTCTTGTCATCTATTTTATTTTCTTTGTTGTAGAATAGTTCTGTTTGGCACTTACTGGTTGGATGTAAAGATATGTACTGCTAGAATGAATGCATGTAACTATATTTTGGGCTCCTATAATATTTCATGTTGCTTTGAAAATGTATCGGAACTGGGCTAGGCCCAAGATAACTTGTAGTGTGATGTGTTGTAATGTCAATGGCATAATAAAAGAAGTTGGATTGGATCAATTATTTCGGCCCAGCCCAAGATATATTGAACAATTATTTTTGAGGGGAAAACTTGAGAGGCCCAACAAAGAAATGGCCCAGAAAAAACAAGACCAAAAAAATCTATCAAAAGGGATTGGCAAAGAAATTTAAAAGGGCGAATTACTGGGCCAGGCCCATGTAGCTAGTGAAAATTAACAGAAATAAATATATATTGAAAAGGCCGAATTGTTGGGCTAGGCCCATGTAGAAAATCGAATTGGACCGGGCTGAATCTTGTGCCACGTCAGATTGCCACGCTGGATGCCTACGTGGCCTGGGGAGGTTGCTAGTGACCAAAACGCCACCGTAGACGTATTTTGGTCATAAACGTTTGCGACCATTCCACAAGAAAGGTCGCTATATTCAGTTTACGACGCCCAGCTTTTGACCTTATGTTTTTGGTCACAAAAAGGTCATAAATGGAAATTTGTGACCTTTCAGTGACCAATAGTGGTGGTCATAAGTTGACATATTTCTTGTAGTGGCCAGGAGCCAGGCCCATTGGTCCCGGTTCGTCCCACCAACCGGGACCAAAAGGTCCAGACGAACCGGGACCAATGGCCCATGTGGCCCGGCCGGCCCCCTGGGCTCACGAACCGGGACCAATGCCCCCATTGGTCCCGGTTCTAGACTGAACCGGGACTAATGGGCTGCCCCGGCCTGAATCGTTGCCCCCTTTTCTACTAGTGGCTTGTGCATGTCGGATTGATCCTAGATGAGCCGGAGTACCAAGTCACCTTCCTGAAAGCTTCTGGACCTAACCCGGCGGCTGTGGTAGCGGCGCAGGTCTTGTTGGTAAATCGCCGAGCGGGCTATTGCCAAGTCTCGCTCTTCATCCAACAGGTCAAGCGCATCTTGACGAGCCTTTTCGTTGTCAACCTCAACGTAAGCCGCCACGCGAGGTGAGTCATGCTGGATGTCACTTGGCAGAACCGCCTCTGCTCCACGCGAGGTGTGTAACCCGTGGATCTGTTAGATGTAGTGTTGATGCTCCAAAGTACAGAGGGTAGCTCCTCCACCCAACAACCCGGCGTCCGCTGTAAGGGGACCAAGAGCCGGGGCTTGATACCTTTCAAGATCTCCTGATTGGCTCTTTCCGCTTGGCCATTGGATTGAGGATGAGCCACAGCCGAAACGTCAAGTCGGATATGCTCTCGTTAACAGAACTCTTCCATGGCTCCTTTAGAGAGGTTAGTGCCGTTATCAGTTATGATACTATGTGGAAAGCCAAAACGGAAAATCACATTTTTCATGAACTGGACCGTCGTGGCTGCATCACACTTACTGACTGGCTCCGCCTCAACCCACTTTGTAAACTTGTCAACTGCCACCAAGAGGTGTGTCTTTTTATCTTTAGACCTTTTGAAAGGTCCGACCATGTCAAGCCCCCAGACTGCAAATGGCCAAGTAATTGGAATCATCCTCAATTCTTGAGTCGGCACATGAGCTCGTCGTGAGAACTTCTGACATCCGTCGCATTTACTGACCAGATCTTCCGCATCAGCATGAACCGTCAGCCAATAAAACCCATGACGGAAAGCTTTGGCCACAAGAGATTTTGAGCCGGCGTGATGACCACAATCACCTTCATGAATCTCATGAAGGATCTCCTGACCCTCTGTAGGCGACACACAACGTTGAAACGCTCCAGTGACGCTGCAGTGATGTAACTCGCCATTGACAATTGTCATAGACTTGGGCCGCCGGACGATTTGTCTTGCCAAGGTCTTATATTCAGGCAACTCTCCCCGGGTCATGTAAGCCAAATAAGGCACTGTCCAATCCGGGATAACGCGGAGAGCCGCCACCAGCTGTGCCTCCGAGTCTGGTATTGCCAGATCTTCCTCTGTAGGTAACTTAACAGAAGGATTATGCAAAACATCAAGAAAGGTGTTAGGCGGCACCGGCTTACGCTGAGATCCCAGCCGGCTTAAGGCATCAGCCGCCTCATTCTTCCTTCGATCAATGTGCTCCACCACATAACCCTTGAAGTGCCCAGCCACCGCGTCAACTTCACGATGATAAGCCGCCATAAGGGGATCTTTGGAGTCCCACTTGCCTGACACCTGTTGGGCCACAAGGTCTGAGTCTCCTAAGCACCTTACCCGGCTCAAGTTCATCTCTTTGGCCATCCGGAGACCATGGAGTAAGGCCTCATACTCAGCTGCATTGTTAGTACAAGGAAACATAAGCCGGAGCACATAACAGAATTTGTCACCTCAAGGGGAAGTTAACACGACTCCAGCCCCCGAGCCTTCCAGCTGCCTGGACCCATCAAAGTGAATCGTCCAATATGTGTTATCGGGCTTCTCCTCAGGTGCTTGTAGCTCTGTCCAGTCATTGATAAAATCCACCAAGGCTTGAGACTTAATGGCAGTACGTGGCAGATATTTCAAACCATGAGGCCCGAGCTCAATGCCCCACATGGCGACTCGTCCTGTGGCCTCTCTATTCTGGATGATGTCTCCCAAGGGGGCAGAACTCACCACAGTAATAGGGTGACCTTGGAAATACTGTTTCAGCTTTCGACTTGCCATGAACACTCCGTAAACCAGCTTCTGCCAATGAGGGTACCTTCGCTTTGACTCGATGAGCACCTCACTGACATAATAAACCGGCCGTTGAACCATATGCTCCTTACCGGCCTCCTTGCGTTCCACCACAATTGCATCGCTGACGGTTCGTGAATTAGCAGCCACATATAACAGCAAAGGCTCTTTGTCAATAGGAGCTGCAAGAACCGGTGGCTCAGATAACTGCCTCTTCAAATCCTCAAAAGCAGCGTTAGCAGCATCACTCCAGACAAAGGTGTCTGCCTTCTTCATCATCTGATATAGTGGCAGGGCCTTCTCTCCTAACTGGCTTATGAAACGGCTTAAAGCAGCAACACGACCCGTTGGTCTCTGAACATCATTGATGCACGCCGACTTAGCCAAAGAGGTGATTGCTTTAATTTTCTCCGGATTAGCTTCAATGCCCTTGTTTGAAACCAAGAATCCCAAAAGCTTGCCTGCAGGTACACCAAATACACACTTCTTCGGGTTAAGCATCATCTTGTAAACCCGGAGGTTATCAAAGGTTTCTCTGAGATCAGATATCAGGGTTTCCGTCTCTCTGGACTTCACTACTATGTCATCCACATATGCATGAACATTGCGCCCAATCTGATTGTGGAGACAATTCTGTACACACCGCTAATAAGTCGCCTGGGCACTCTTGAGCCCAAAAGGCATAGACACATAACAAAAGGCTCCAAATAGAGTGATGAAAGCCGTCTTCTCCTGGTCCTTAACTGCCATTTTGATCTGATGATAACCAGAGTAAGCATCCAAAAAACTCAAACGTGCACAACCCGCCGTAGCATCAATGATTTGATCAATACGGGGGAGAGCGAAAGGGTCAGCCGAACAAGCCTTATTTTAGTCCGTGTAATCCACACACATCCGCCAGGTTTCGTTTTTCTTGAGCACGAGCACCGGGTTAGCCAACCACTCTGGGTGAAAGACTTCAATAATGAACCCAGCCGCCAAGAGCCGTGCGACCTCCTCTCCAATAGCTTTCCGTCGTTCCTCATTGAATCGCCGTAGAAACTGCCTGACCGGCTTATACTTCGGATCAATATTAAGAGTGTGCTCAGCGAGTCCTCTCGGTACACCCGGCATGTTAGAAGGTTTCCATGCGAAGATGTCCCGGTTCTCATGGATGAACTTGATGAGCGCGCTTTCCTATTTAGGATCCAAGTTGGCACTGATGCTGAACTGCTTAGACGAATCGCCTGGAGTAAAATCAACAAGCTTAGTCTCTGCAGCCGACTTAAACTTCATGGCCGGGTCATGTTCCGTGGTCGGCTTCTTGAGGGAGGTCATATCTGCCGGGTCAACATTGCTTTGATAAAACTTGAGCTCCTCTGCTGCACAGACAGACTCGGCATAAGCCGCGTCGCCTTCTTCGCACTCCATGGCTACCTTACGACTTCCGTGCACAGTAATAGTGCCTTTATAACCCGGCATCTTGAGCTGCAAGTAAACATAACACGGCCGCGCCATGAACTTAGCATAAGCCGGCCGCCCGAACAAAGCGTGATATGGACTTTTGATTTTGACCACCTCAAAGGTTAACTTCTCAGCCCTAGAATCATGCTCGTCTCCAAAAGCTACCTCCAGCTCAATCTTACCCACAGGATACGCCGACTTACCAGGCACCACCCCATGGAAGGCGGTGTTGGAAGTCTTTAAGTTCTTGTCAGTTAAGCCCATGCACCGAAAGGTCTCGTAATAGAGGATGTTGATGCTGCTACCTCCATCCATGAGCACCTTAGTAAATTTGTAACCACCAACCTGCGGTGCACTACCAGGGCCAGTTGACCCGGATTATCAACCCGAGGAGGGTGATCCTCCCTACTCCAGACAATGGGCTGTTCCGACCACCGTAAGTAACGAGGGACTGCCGGCTCAACGGAGTTCACAGCCCTCTTATGAACTTTCTGATCACGTTTACACAAACTTGTGGTGAACACATGATATTGCCCGCTGTTTAGCTGTCTTGGATGGCTCTGATAACCCGACTGCTGTTGCTGCTGACCTCCTTGACCAGGCTGCTGTTGGTTATAACCACCCTGGTTTCCCTGAAAGCCGGGACCTGAACCGCCGCCCGGGCCATGAAAGCCGCCAGCTCCTGAGCCGCCGCCTGAGCCTTGATTGCCATCAAACATGTTGGAATTCTTGAAAGCCTTCATGATTGCACAATCCTTCCATAAATGAGTCGCTGGACATTCTCGGGTGCCATGTCTCGGACAAGGCTCATTGAGTAGCTGTTCAAGAGATGGACCTGACCCACCGGACCGAGGGGGCGGTTTCCCCTTGCATTTCTGATTGTTACCTTGTGCATTAGCCACAAATTCTGGGTTACCATCCGCCTTACGCTTATTGCCTCCTTGATTTGCCGGGTTATGCTGCTGACCCTTTCCATTACCGTTCTTCTTTCCCTTCCCTGTCTTTTCCTTGTCAGACGCGGGATCCTTGGTACTATCAGAATCGGCATACTTGACTAAAGCCGCCATCAGCGTCCCCATATCATTGCAATCACGCTTAAGACGCCCCAGCTTCTGTCTCAGAGGTTCAAAGCGGCAATTCTTCTCCAGCATAAGAACTGCTGAGCCGGCATCCATCTTGTCGGACAAATGTATTATCTCTTTGACCCGACACACCCAATGAGTCGTGGATTCACCTTCCTCCTGCTTACAATTTGTCAGGTCCACAATCGACATAGACTGCTTGCAAGTGTCCTTGAAGTTCTAGATGAATCGAGCCTTTAGCTCTGCCCATGAACTAATAGAATTGGGTGGTAGGCCCTTTAACCAAGAACGGGCCGTTCCGTCCAACATCATTGTGAAGTATTTAGTCATCGCTGCGTCACTGACCTCCTGCAGTTCCATGGCCATCTCATAACTTTCGATCCACGTCCCAGGCTGTAAGTCGGCCGTGTAATTCGGCACCTTCCGAGGCCCCTTGAAATCTTTGGGCAGACGTACATTACGTAGAGCCGGTACCAGACAAGGAACACCTCCGGTTCTAGTAGCAGCTCCCGCCTCAACAGAAGTCATTGGATAAGCCGGTAAGTCCTGTTGGTCTGCGAGCTGAGCCGCTAGCTGAGCCGCCCGCTCGTCCTCTTGACATATTCGATCCTGCACCGGGTTATACCCGCCCGGCTGGTTCCGGCGCCGTGCGCTGCTTGACATGGCCTCTGACTCCATGTGTCTGCTGTAACTCGGGCTCCAATTTTGACGAGGCGGAGCCAGCCAAGGCAGAGGAGTTGAGTGAATCCTGTCCCGGCTGTAGGAGTAGGTCTCTTGCTGAGCCAGAGCTGTTTGGACAAGTTCCCTGATCCTCCGGGTTTTCACCGCTGTCGGATCATCACCACCCACTGGGAGAGCCGCCAAACGTGCTGATGCTGTGATTAAGTTCTCCATGGGGTTGGAGAAGTGACCCGGAGGTATTGGTACGTAACAGGGTGGTGCCATATTCCCGTAAAGAGGCGCCGTCACCTGAGGCTGGACCGGGCCTCCCGCTCCGGATGTCATAAACTGATTTTCACCTGGTGGATTACTTGGGCCGGCTTCGGGTGTAGCAAAGAGATTCCGAGGATCATAAACCTGACGTAAACGGGACTGAGTGTTCTGATGTCTCCTCCTCATTACCTCATTAGATGCGTTCAGGCTCATATTGAGCTGAAAAGCCTCTGTCTGAAGCTGTTGCGCCCGTGCGTCCAAAGCCGCCTGCTCTGTAGCCAATCTAGTATCTTCAGCTGCTAAGGTTTCCTTGGCCCGAGCAATTTCCTCACGAATCTGTGCCACCTCTGCCTCATGCTCAGACTGGTTCGCAGGGATGACGGTGGCAGTTAACAGGGCCATAAGTTTATCCATGAGATCCATCAGCATCTGAGCCGGTGAGCACACAGGGCCTCCTGGCCCGGCTGCTCCTAACCCGGACATTATTGCCGCTGAAGCCGTAGAATTTTGGTCGGGTTGAGTGCCAGCCATGAAGACTCCTGCCCAGTTTGGCGACTCTGAGGGGTCCAGAATAGTGCTTCCATCAGAACAGCCCCCAAGCATGCCATCTTGAACTTGATACAGCGAATCTATTGAGCCGGCGGATGATTCACCGTCAGAGAGGACGGCCGGCTCACCATCACCTTCAGATCCTTCAGAAAGTTCACCTCCGTGGATGCAACCCACAAACGCATGCCTCACGATGGGTCGAGCTCAGGCGGGTCTCGCACGCTGAGCCGTCTCAATGAGGTCGGTGCAGTTGGCCGGCTCAGTGCCCGGCTCATTGATCCGGCCGATGAAAACGTTAATTCCGCCAAAGGGGACCCGGTACCCGTACTCAATTGAGCCGGCGTCGGGGCCCTAGCCTTCATCGTCGATGTAGATCTTGCCGCGATGACTCTTGGTCATCCGGCCAACCGCGTATCCCTTGAGCCCTTCGAAGTTGCCCTTCAAGAACTCAAATCCACCGTGCACTGGCCCCACGGTGGGCGCCAACTGTCATGGAATTGTCACGGCAGATGTCCTCTTGCAAGGACTTAGTCGTGGAGCCATCGCAACTAGGAAGCTTAAAGAGGTTAATTGGGACAAAGGACACGAGAGGTTTATACTAGTTCAGCCCCTTACAGTGAAGGAAGGCTTACGTCTAGTTGGGTTGGTATTGCTTGAGGTTTCCATGACCAGGGAGCGAGATACGCTATGCCTGGCTCTCGATGAGTTGTTTTTCTACCAAAGCCGCCAGCGGGTTGCCCCGTTATATACACGGGTTGGCGCCCTGCGACATGCAGAGTCCCGGCCGGCTCATAGACAGTGTCCGGCTCGGTGACTAGTTATTTCTACCTTACAATACAAGTCATGCCATCATGGCGGTTTATCTCTATGGGTTTTAAGCCGCCTGTGGGCCTTTAGGCCTTTTAGTGAACCGCCATCTTCATGCCTTGGTCTTGGGCTTCTGATAAGCCTCTATCTGCATAACCCGGCCCCTCCTGGACGGCTTACACAAATAGTCATATCCCCAACACACGGAAAGATATCACAACACAACTCTAGACACAAATTCAAACATAAAGCTTTATATTACAAGTCAGGGCCACGAAGACTCGAATACATAAGTCAGCGAAAGCAACAACATCTTAGTACAGACATAAGATAAACAAGTTTGCCTTAAGAAGGCTAGCAAAAAAACGATAACTAGATCGAAAAGGCGCATGCCTTCTGCCTGGGGCCTCCTAACTACTCCTCATCGTCGGTCTCCATGTAGTAATACGCTCCGTTGGTGTACTAGTAGTCATCAGCGGGATCAACTGGCTCCTGGGCTTCGTCATCTGATCGCAGCAATCGGGTAAAAGGGAAAAAGGTAGCAAAGCAACCGTGAGTACTCATCCAAAGTATTCGCAAGACTTACATCAGCTCTATGCTAAGTATGCATCGATATCAACGGAGTAGGGATATATCTTTGGCCTATACTGCAGAAATGCCAGAATATAAGGGAATGCTTAGCCTATCGAAGACTAGCATCTTGCAGCAACATAAGAAAGTAGAGCGGCATATATTATAGTAACAAGTGTATTTTCAACAACGCCCAGAGATCCTTCCTCGACTCCCTGCGAGAAAGCGATCCCGGAGCCATCGTATCCATTTAGTGTCACAAGTATCCAGTTATAGTTGTAATAGATTGGGATACAACTCCGAGCGTCCGTTACCGTAAACACAACTATTCAAATAGATATACTTCCTTGCAGGGTGCACCAACTTACCCAAAACGCTCGATTAACTTTGGCCGGACACACTTTTCCGAGTCTTGTCCGGCCTCGGCTGATCGACACGCTGTAGTCCTACTTAGGCTCAGCAGAGAGCTCAGCATGCCAGTCTACATCCAAAGCGCTCAGGGGTCTTGGGTCCATCGCCCTTTGCACTGCTGCGCGTTGCGCAACTGGCCGGGGACCAGACCCACCTCCTTATATAAGTGCAGGTGGTTACCGTCCACCCGAAGAATCAGCCCGCATCTTTGAACTATGACATATGAAGAGCTTTTGGGAGAATCGTACGACGCCGAGTGCCCATACTTATTCCCGCGTGGTGGTTAGTGCGAAAAGGCCAGAGGCCTACTCAGATCACATATCCAAACCAGTTACTGTATTAGGAGCTCACGGAAATGATCAGTGATCCTGTCGTCCCGTCTCGTGGATTTACGATAAGGGTCAGGCCCATCCCTCTCCTGGGCGGTCTCTGCCTGCCCAGTCGTGCCGCGTCATTATTTCACGGGTACCTTCATAGTCAACCCGACTTATCTAGATACTGTCGGGAACTCAGGTCCATCTCTACAGGGGTGGCACCACCTGTCCCTTCAGTCCCGCAGTAACAGTTAATGGCGAACAGTTAAAGTAGTTGTGGTTCCATACCATCAAGGTGACCTCATAGGAATCACCCTCGATAGGTTCACACATGAGGTAAAATGTCAAGGTGAACTTGGAGGAATCACCCTCGATGGGTTCACGCTTGAGGAGCTGCACGACAGAGACATCATCGGGAGTGGTGAGTGAGGAATCACCCTCGGTTAACCACACTCGATGTGATACACTACAGAGATATCATCGTAAGTGGGATACGAGGCATCACCCTCGGCACTCGATAGTAGCTCTGTAGAGTCGTACAACTAAGAGGGGTGTCGGTGATGTGTCGGTCTCTGCTCGTTGATCACATTGATCGAGTCACCGGTAACAAAGCGGGGTAACAAGGACAAGGGTGAGGGGTCACTCATGGATCACTAACTAACCAATACTAAGCATATAGGATAACAACAAAAGTAACAATAGCAGGTTACAAAGGCTATGCATCAGAATAGGAGCTATTGAACAACAGTAGCAAAATCTAATGCAAGCATGAGAAAAAAGAATGGGTGATATAGGAATGTTGAAGGGGGATTTTTTTCTTGCCTAGAAGCTCTGCTGAAAGGGGCTGCTCATCAGGTGTGTAGTAATACCCGAGAGCAGCGTCGATCTCGGGGTCTACCGAAGAGAAGAGGGGGAAGAAAAAATAAATATAAAGCAAACAAATGCATCATGATGCATGACATGGCAATATGTTATGCTAGGGTTACCTAATGCAGTGCTAAGCGTTACAGACGGAGCGGGAAAATATCTGGAAATATTTTCCCGGGTTTAGGTAGTTATCGGACAGAAGAACCGGAGGGGAAGGTTACATGTTTGCAATGTTAGATACATGTGACAGGTATGTGGATGGCATAAACCGAGTTGTCTTATTTTTTTGGTCATTTTTCATATATGAATTATTTTCATTCGAGTTATGGATTATTTTATATGAATTTTCAAGTTTTAAACAATTTCTAAAATTTAATTAGAAATTAAATGTCTAAATGCTAGATACACCCAAAAGTGTACCCAGACAGGCCACGCAGGGGATGACTGGTGGGCCAGCTGCCTAGTGAGCAGGCTGACTGGGTCAGCCTTATCCACTAAAACAGTGGAGGGACCCCACACGTGCGTGACTCTGGCTATTTTCACAGTTAACTTTTAATCTCTGATTAATTAAGGGGGTAGGACCCACCTGTTAGTGTCACATTAGTTAACAGATTAAGTTTAAATTAACAAAACAATTAATTAGCATGTGGGGGTCACATGTGGTTGCCCAGTCAGCACATTGATTGGGTCAATGGGGTCAAACGGGGCCCTCGGGACCCACTCGCAGTGACCCAGGGTGGGCCCCAGGGCCGGCCACGTCAGCGCCGGCGCCGGAGCTGGCTCAGGCGACCAAATCCGCTGCAGAGGTGGCCAGGGTCTCGCCGGAATCCGCCTACGGGCCACCAAACAGGGTGCGGCCGGTCCCGTTCGAAGCGGAGATGAAGCTGTGTCAAATGGAGGCGGTGGCACGACCGGAGGTGGTCCGTGGCGTCGCCGGCGGCGAGCGGGGCGGTCGCCGGGGCTCAGCGTGAACGGTGCGCGCGTGGGAGCTTGAATTTGATCGAGCTAACGCGCGAGAACGGTACTACGTGCGACGGCAAGGTGAGTGGGTGCATGTGCGTGACCAGAGGGCCACCGGCGCACGACCGGCGACAAGCTCGAGCGGCGACTCGCTCGACCACGGCGGGGGAGCTCGCTAGCGGGCACGCGCGAGCTAGATGAGAGAGGGAAAGGAAGGGGGCTCACTGGGGGCCTGCTGGTGTGCTAAGTTGGCTCGGGGGAGGCTCGACGACGCCGGAATTGACGACGACCGACGTCGGGACCCGAGGTTGAAGACGACGGCGATTTGGCGATGCAGGTGCGCTAAGTGGCTGCAGATGGTGTAGCGGACGCGGGCGGAGCTCGTGGACACAGCAGATGGGCGCGGGGTCGACGGTGGCCACGGCTATGCCGGAGCCATGGCGACGGCGGCGCTCGGGTGAGAGGAATGTGTGAGGGAGAGGAACGAGCCAGGAGGGATATCTGGGGGCCGCCCCGAGGAGCCACGGTGGCCTCCTTATCCCCTCCCATCGCGTGTAGCAGCGCGACCGACGAGGTGGCTATGCGGGGACGGGCACGGGCGCGCGCGCCCGGTCTGCCTCCTATAGTAGGAGGTCGAAGGCGACCAAGAGAGGTGGGCTGGGCCAGGCACTGTGCACTAAGGCCCAGTGCACAGTGGCCTTTCCCCTTTTCTTTTTATTTTCTTTTTCTGTTTTCTTTATTTGTTTCTGTTTTGTATTTATTTCAATAGAATGAGTTTTGTAAAATATGAAACTTGTCCAATTAATGACATTGCAATATTTGGCACTACCACAAAAAGTTTGGGAGAAGTTTGAATTTTTCATAATCGCAAAAGCATTTAAAAATGCTGATTTGGCACTGTTTTAATTGCTAGAGACCATTTAAGCAAATAAGTGATGTTGTTTTCCTTGACCAATAATTTTTATGGAATAGTTGCTAAATGATGAACTATTTTGCAACCATGTTTGTGAACTTTAATTTTCACTTGCAATTTGAATTGATTTCAGAGGTGAAATTTGAAATGAGATATGAACTCATAGTGATCAAGCATTGCAAAGCAAAATGACTTAGCATAATCATGAGGGATTACTATAGCTTAATACAGGAGGTGCTACATATTTTTCTGGCGCCTAGGAACCGAGACCAAAACCAAGTCGTTGGTTTGGTGTCCCCCGGTCAGGGCACTTACGAGTTGTTAGCTCCCCTTTTCTCTCTCAGTTTTTTATCACTGGAGATTAATTCCAACAACTCGCTCACCATCTTCTCGCCCAACGTCTAGCTGGCGCCCCTCTAAGTTTAGTG
>NC_041388.1:714632420-714635567 GCF_002162155.2 Triticum dicoccoides | reverse complement strand
GGGGTTTCTTGTGCTCCACCCTTGTGTTCATGTAGCTCCTGGTGACACCTACAAGTTTTCATAATGCTTTTCTAAATGGAGCTTCCAAATTACACTTGGTGTGCTTCTTTGGTTTATGCAGAGTGCTTGCGAACTTCCCTGTACACACTTCCATGGTGTTGCCATATTGTGTCGTGTGTCGCCGTCAGTGTTGTCCGTATTGTGCCTACAGCCCTAGAGGCACATAACCTACCTTACTGATCAATTCTAGTTGTTGTGGTCGTAGACGCAATTTATATGACTTGTCGAGAGTAACAAATTGTAAATAAATGAAAGTGATCTCTAGTTACAATGGAGTCTCTTTTATGTTACAGCAAAAACAATTTTCTAGTCGCTTGAAACACATTTTTGTTTGCGTACCCTAGACACAAGTACGATCGAACTAGGCTGAAGCCGTCGTCGTAGTCGTGGAAGCAAATTTTTCGGCTGACTCAAACAAATTCTAACCAGATGGAAGGAATCTTGATTAGCAACAAATTCTAACCAGATGGAAGCAATCTCTATTTGGCATGGAAGCAGTTTCAGAGCCTGGCCGAAAAAAGAAGATCATGTGTAGGAGGCGAGGCAATTAGAGTTACACCCGAAATGAGGATTGAAAACAAATTGTATGGAAACAAATTGTAAAGAAGTGGGGAATTTTCTGTTTATTGTTCACAATCGCTTCACGGTACAAGGCTAGAATTGAAGATGACAACAAGCCTTATGTTGAGAGGCAAGTATAACTACGTACATGACATTGGCAAAAGAAAGAGGAAATTTGATCTCAACAAAATTAAACAGGGACGAACTATTCCCCTGAAAAGAATGCCATAAAAAGAAAAGAAAAGAAAAGAAAAGAAAATCTTGGATGGGGCGGCGTGGATCAGCACGCATGCATTATTACAAACAGAGAAAGGGCGAGCTCCGGTTCATCATCACCAGACGGATCGTTCTCTGTCCGGCGTCCGGGCATGCAGGGCGGGCGGTCATCGATCAGTCGGAGGTGCTGCTGCTGCTGCTGCTGGGCTCCGGTGCATCCGCAGCGGAGGGCTCGGAGGCTGGGGAGTCGGCGGCGGGCGCGTCGGCTGGCGCGCTGGCGGAGGGCGCCGGCGCTTCGGCCTTCTTCTCGGCCTTGGCCTTCTTGCCCTTGGCGTCGGCGAATGGCGCCACGGCGACGGCGACCAGGAGGAGGGCGACGATGAAGACAGCGGCGCGGGCCATTGTTGGCTGGCTGGCTTGGTTGGTCCGGTGGGAGCTTGCTAGCTGCGGGCAGGCGCACTGCTTGGCGATGGATGGATGGATGGATGCTTGTTGGCTTGAGAGATGGAGGTGGTGGTGGTGGTGTGGCTATGAGGGCCTCGCCGTGGTGTTTATATGCAGGGGACGCCGGCTATTTTTGGGCGGAGAAGAGAAGGTCGGGTCGCGCGCGCCGAAGGTGGATCACCATCACCATCACCATGCATGCTCATTCCATTGCTGATCGAGTGGGTGGTGCGGAGCGGGTGGCGGCTTATTATTCAACCACTACTATTCTTGTAATACTCCACACTACTAGGGCTGTCAAATAGTAATAGTAATATGCTAGTCGTAGATTTATTTTTTTGAGCGGTTAGTAATATGCTACATCACCCATGGTGTGTCTATATTTTACCGTTTTCGTTCGACAGGCGGAGGACCATCAAGCCAACGTTTTCGCCCACCTCCATCGTTCGCTAGAGGAGATAGGCCAATAGACCAGTTTAATTATTTTCTTATTATAAACAAAGAAAATACAAATTTATAAAACTACCATGATGTTAAAATTTTAAAGTTGTCATTCTACTTTATAAAACTGTCATTTCTCTAATTTGCAAATTTACAATCGAATGATTAAAAAAAGTGCCGTGTGATCTACATATTTTTTTTATGAATTTTTACATGGAGATGTTTTACTGTGCGAAAAATGTCATGTTTTGGAGAAATTTTCTTCTTTCTTTTTGCAATGGACCAAAGCAAAATGCCATGCTGTAAACTTCTTATTTATTTGGTTCACTGTGCAAAAATCATAAAACATGTCATTCCATTGAAAAATCCATGCAAATATTTTTTTTTGCATCCTCTTAATAAAAAATTATCATGCCTAAAATAATAAATTTTTCATACACTCAAATAAAAAACTATCTCTTTTAAATAACAAAGCTATTATGTTATTAATAATTAAAGTGACACGCTCTTAATAATAAAACTGCAATCCTCTTAATGAAAAAATCATGTTATTAATAATAAAATGCCATGCTCTTAGTAATAAAACTGCCATCCTCTTCATAATAAAAATGATATGCTATTAATTATTGAAATGCCATGCTCTTAATAATAAAACTGCCATCCTCTTCATAATAAAAATGATATGCTATTAATTATTGAAATGCCATGCTCTTAATAATAAAATTTCCATGTGAGAAAGTAAAAAAAAAAAGACAATTCCAAAATTAACATGGATAAGTGATACAATTTCCCAGCCTTGGGCATTACAAAAAGACCTAAAAATTGCCGTCTTTTCGGAGACAAAAAATGACATGGCTTAAAATCAAAGAGAATTGTCATGCCACCTATAATTAAAAGTTGCACATGGCAAGTTTAGAAGAAAAAAATCTCCCTAAAATGGGGACTTTTTGTACTTTCAAAAATGGTAAAAATTCAGGATTTTTTCCAAATAAAAATCAAATTTAAAACATGTTTTTCTTTAAAATCTTCTACTACTATAGTACACGGTTTTTTGAACTTTGACTCAATACTCGCGGTGATATTAAAGTATTAGTCGCTGATTTCTTACCCAACCAAACTAATCCAACAGCCGTGGTTTCTGGGATTCGCTTGGTGCGGCCGCGCGCCAAAATAAGGTGGACATGATCTTTCTGGAGTATCTTGAACCCACTATACACCTGCACCTTCACGTTCTGTTATTGATGAGAGAAAATGTTCTATGCAAGATCTTCTGTGGCTGTTTTGTGAAGCACCCATCGTGTAAAGTCATCTGGGCACCAAGCCACCAAGAATTGTATCATGTAACCTTGATTGTTGTTTGATCGCAAGACATCACGTGCAGCACGTACCATCTACAATACATATAGTAGTTTAAACACAGGAGTT
>NC_041388.1:714625006-714632225 GCF_002162155.2 Triticum dicoccoides | reverse complement strand
ATTTTTTTTTGGAGAAAAAAAGGGAACCTTCGCAAGGGAACAAAAACAGCGAACGAATCCAACTGCTCTAGGTGACATTGGTCTTGCGCCAAGATACATCGATGACAACACCCCACTTCAGTCAAGTGGTAAGCCCCCCACCCCCTGCGCAGGAGGTCGTGAGTTCGAAACCCTCCTTGCGCACTTTGGTTCTCCATTTTTTGGAGAAAAGAAGAGAATGTTCACCAGGAAACTGGAAACAACAAATGGCTCCTGTTGATCATCGTGCCATTGGCCTTGTGCTAAGATACGTGCAACGGCGAGGAAGCGTTTGCCGAGGTTAGCCTCTTGGCGACCGTTCCTCAGTTATCATTTCCATTTTAAAAGAGATAGAATACTAGGAATTTTCATACCGTATACGAAGGTGTGAAACATGAAAGAATTTGTTCAAACTTATTCATATGATGGTCAGTTACCAAAGTTGGGAATTTTCAATTGTTTTACAATAATAGTCAATGTGTACGTGCAATGCACGTTAATTTGGAAGCATATTAAGTGCATGCGGATATTAAGGAGGATATTATTTGCGTGTTATTATGTGATTAGCACTATATTTGGCATGAAATTAACTACACGCTAAACGTGTTGAGCGCTCGACATTGAAGCAGTCTATGTCGTTGGATTGACATGATTTTATGGTCGAGATTAATTGGATCTGCCCCTTTGGGTCTTTTTATATTGGTATAGATAGATAAGAAAAACCTAACATATAGTGCATATATAGCTAGGCAGGTAAAAATACCATTTTATTCGATGCAGCAACAACCATTTGCAGGTATAACATAAGCAAAGTTCTATTAATGGCACAGAAAACGTTCTTGCTCTAACTTCATCGAGAATGAACATGTGAACATATATTCAATTTAGATTTCAATGTGCCTGTGTAGTAAATGTTTTTCAATGGGTACCACTAGATTAGGAATCATTATTATGTGCAATACCGTTTTACGCTGCTACATTGTTGTGTACGTTTCTGAAACTAGCAAAATTACATGCTTTGTATTAAAAAGTGGATATGATACCACTAACATGTCTGAATGTTTCCCCTCAAGTGTCATTTTGTTCCAAATTATTCAGAAATTTGTCAACAGAGTGAAACCGGTAAGGGCATTTGAATAGAGAAGTTAGATACCAATTGTTCGAAACATATCTATATATCTTTAAGATTTGAAGGTGGTGCCTCTGCTGCTGCCCATTTGTCTCGATTGTATTGATCCTCAAATTTGTATTAAAATATATTACTCCCTCCGATCCAAAATAAGTGTCATGGTTTTAGTTCAAATTTGGAGTGGAGAGAGTATTATTTGGCACATACTAACAAATGATCTACTTACTGGTTTATTAGAGGAAAGCGGGTTCATACTAAACAATTGTTTTTTTGTCAAAGTAAATTACTTTGCAAATATATCCACCGGAACATGTCCATGTGGAAACTAGTTTTAAAATTGTCATGATGGAAAACATTAAAAAAATGCAACAAAAGCATGTAGAAACTAATTTTACTCAGAACAAATACCAACTTATTGGTATGTGCTAAAAGAGCAAGTTCATACCAGAAACATCTTTTTTGTCATGTGGGATCTAGTTTTGAACCTCGTCGTGAGAGACACAATGGTGAAAGAAGATTTCAGTTTGATCAATTGGTTTGAATGTAATACGACGCGTCGGCCGACGGATATTTTTTAAATATCCGCCTGCTCGGCAGCCATTAGATCTAGTGTCAACCTATGACACAACACACATAACGTCGCGCAAGAAAGGTATTCCCACGTAATTGGATAGAAAGGCTGACAATCAATATCACTAATGATTGCAACAACGACAGTGTTGCGGAAACTTCTGCCACAGATGTCATGTTATGAAAACTTTTGCAACAAAGCTCATGTTGCAGAAGCTTTTGCAACAGAGGTCTTGTTACATAACGTTTTTGCAACAGAGATCCTGTTGCGTATTTTTTCCGAAACTATCTTTTTTGCAACATAGATCCTGTTGCAGAACCTCATTGCAACACAACATGTGTTGCCAAAGCACCTCGGGTGATAATTCACTGCAGCGAACACGCAACGCTTCTGAGCCAACGAGATAAGACTAAGTGTGGCCCTAAGAAAGACATGTGGCAATTGGAGCAGGCGGTGGATGCGGACGAGCAATCCGCTGGTTGATTATTAGCATTTCCCTTTGAGAAAATCAGAATTGCTTTGCATGGCATTGACGTCATCTTTTTTGTGTTTGGTATACGTCTCCTGTGCATGAGATAGGAGCTTTCCTACATCGACGTACAATTATTTTTTACTGTATGAGATAGCGGCAGCTAAAATTAGTTTTGTTCTGAGTAGGAGGTTATGAATAAATTTATTTTTTGGAGTGACTACTGATAATCTAAGCAATTAGATGTCAATATTATCAAATGCAACCTCCGTCCCAAATTAATTTTCTAAAATTTGTCTACGTATGGATGTATCTAGACAATTTGAGATGGAGTACTATTTATAACTGAAATTTATATCATAGTTTATGGCTTTAAAATGATTTGTCCATATCAAAGTATGGAATTCCTATTTTCTCCACAGCAGTCGTTCGGCCCACTCTTGGAGTCCGCCCTGGGGCCCCCGAAACTCTAGGGCCGGCCCTGTTGGATGCTTGTTTGCTTGCATGGTGGTGGTGGTGGTGTGGCTACGTAGTACGTGCTTTGCCACCATATGTGGCGTGCGTTTATGTGCAGGGCACGCCGGCCATTGTTATTGTTATTGTTAGGGAGGCGAGGCGAGGCGAGGGCGTCGCGGTGCGCCGGTGGTGGCCACGGACGGTCGAGCGGCATGCGGTCGGGTGGGTCGCTGGCGATTCCAACTGCACTGGAAAGCAGGGAATTTCTTTGTCTCAAAAAAAGGGAATTTATATTTATAGTTTTTCTAGGAAGGACAGAAGGAGGTCTCTAATTAGGATAGAAGTACTCAAAGTGTTTTTTTCTTCTGCTCGGAATTACCGAAATTCGATTTTCTATTACAAGGCAAAATGAGATGAGTGTGGACATTGACATCACAAACACCACAATGGCTTGAGCAACTAATCAAAGTTTATTCCCATGGGCAATAGTTTCTCTTTCATCCATTCACCAATTAGTTCAGTGTCAAAAATGCTCTTATATTATGGGAGGGAGGGAGTATAAGATATTGTCACTCCTATCTGTGCCTACTAGCGCTCGGAGTCCAAGGTATTTGTCATCCAACGCTTTAGTCAAAATTCACAAGTTGTTGCGCGCAATTACTTTGCCTTCCACAAGAGTAATCAGGCTGGAAAATCTACTAGACTTTGCTTCCAAATTATATTGAGTTACTTCATGAAGATTGTAATAACATGTTTTTTGAATTTATCAGGAGTGCCACTAAGCCAAGATCTACTAGTTCACAAGTTGCACGCATACTTGGAAAGGCACATCCAATTCATCTCAAACACGAGCTCATAGGCTAAAATAGAGTTATGATTCTTCTCAAACATGTTTTTAACAACCACACTAAGCTGGAATCCAAACGACTAAAAATAACTAACTGCCATCACTCCTCCATGCCATCGTCCATCAACATTTTCATCCTCTCATTGTTCTCTGGAAGATTTGGGATTTTTATTTTCCGAAAGGGAACTGCTAGACTCCGGCGCGGCGGAGGGCTCGAAGGCGGCCGGGTCACCCGCGGGCGCTGGCGATTCGGCCTTTTTCTCGGCGGCCTTCTTGTCCTCCGTGACGATGTTGCGCGCCTGCGCCAAGGGCACGACCGCGACGGCGACCAGGAGAAGCACGACGATGAAGAGGGCGTGACCCATGGAATGGATCCGGCCGGCTGGTTTGGTGGGCGCTTGGAGCTCAATTGCTTGAAGCTGGAGCTGGAGGTGCTTCAGCGTTGGATAATGCTTGTTTGCTTGCTTCCGTCGTGGTGGTGGTGTGGCTACGTAGTAGTGCGTGCTTTGCCGCCTGTTTGGTATTAGGTCCAGACTATCTGCCTCCCTTCATCAACTGGATAGGTGTAGCGACAGTTTGTTGCTTAGACGGCGGCTTTAGTCTTGCTGTTGTATGACTTTGTAAGGTCTTGTGAGGATAATTAATAAAGTGACCGTATGCATCGTCCAGATGCAGAGGCCGAGGGTCATCCTCCTTTTCTATAAAAAAAAGTACGTGCTTTGCCACCATATGTGGCGTGCGTTTATATGCATGCAGGGCACGCCAGCCATTGCCATTGTTATTGTTAGGGAGGCGAGGCGAGGCGAGGGCGTCGCGGTGCGCCGGTGGTGGCCATGGACAGTCCAGCACCATGCGGCTTGCATTGCATGTCGTCCAGTGGGTCGCTGGCGATTCCAACTGCACTGCAAAGCAGGGAATTTCTTTGTCTCAAACCAAAAAAGTGTTTTTTCTTCTGCTCGGAATTACCGAAATACAATTTTCTATTACAAGGCAAAATGAGACGAGTGTGGACATTGACACCGCAAACACCAGAATGGCTTGAGCAACTGAGCAAAGTTTATTTACCTCCTATGGACAATAGTTTCTCTTTCCATCCATTCACCGATTGGTTAATATGATCTACTCCCTCCGTACGCTCTTATATTATGGGACAGAGGAAGTATAAGATATTGTCACTCCTATATGTGCCTACTAGCGCTCGGAGTCCAAGGTATTTGTCATCCAACGCTTTAGTCAAAATTCACAACTTGTGGCGCACAATTACTTTGTCATCCACAAGAGTAATCAGGCTGGAAAATCTACTAGACTTTGCTTCCAAATTATATTGAGTTACTTCGTGAAGATGTTTTTTGAATTTATCAAGAGTGCCACTAAGCCAAGGTCTACTAGTTCACAAGTTGCACGCATACTTGGAAAGGCACATCCAATTCTTCTCAAACACGAGATCATATGCTAAAACATAGTTATGATTCTTCTCAAACATGTTTTTAACAACCACACTAAGCTGGAATCCATCAACATTTTCATCCTCTCATTGTTCTCTAGAAGATTTGGGATTTTTATTTTCCGAAAGGGATGATAACCCCTGGCCTTTGCATCAAGCGATACATACATCCAGTTTTATTAAACTATTCAACAGAACCCAACAAAACAAGTATGTGCATCAATCCAAAGCCACGTTACTGGCAACTGCAGTCGCTACACCTACAAACTTGATGATGTGCCCCGACCACACACCAACACACACACACAATCTAATCCGGTGCAAGATTTGGGATGATCGCAACAAAAAAGGTCTTCCATGAGCTAGATGTAACCACAGCTGAAACGTTGTGCAACATTGTAAGTGATCTAACTTTATGGGCGCTTAGGCTTGAATGCCACTTCAAATTGACAGAAAGGGCATGGCCTTTCCGTCAACAACTGGGTCGCCGGTTTCCCCCATGTATGCCGCCTCCAGCCTTTGCATCCTCTGCGATGATGGGAACAAGATCCATTGGCCTCCTCTCTCGCCCATGTCCCATCTAACCCTCCTCAATCCTCCTGATGAATGAGTCATCGTGGTCATCATATGGGGAACGAGATGCACATTCCGCAACTCGTCCTTCGACGGCGACAAGGTCTGTAATTCCAGCCTTCTCTTTAAAGGTTTACATCTTCTGTTTAGTATGGAAAAAAATTGGGGTTATAAAGATGTTGTTTCATCAATAACGAAATTATGGGTTGTGTTATGGACCCTATTGCCCACGTTATGGTTGGATATTGAACATCTCAAAACAATAGACTCGTTGTAGTTTAGCTAGTGAAACATGTCACTAATAAATTATCATGAGTATCCTCAATGTGGACACGTCTAGTATCTTTATAATCATTGGTGGGCTTCTCTGCAATGATAAGTGGGTGCCCTCTTTGCAAACAAGTGCAGGAATCAGCGTCTCACCTTCTTTTCAAGTGTCGGTTCACAAGCCGAATTTGGAAGGAGGTGTTCTCCTGGCTGAATCTTCATGTCGGCGGGGCGTATTGGCATAGTTTCCACACGGTCAAGACTTGGTGGGAAAAAGGGTCATCAACCATGCGCAACAAAGGAAGGCTCTCTCCTCCTTAACCCATTTTGTTGGATGGAAGATCTGGAAAGAAAGAAATGTGTGTGTCTTTAGAAATAAGTTGTGCCGGTGGTAGTTAACACTATTAAGGAGGAAGCGTTGTTTGGGCTTCTGCGGGTGCCAAGCATTTGAGCAATGCAGTGTCACGAGAGTTTGTTCCGGTGAAGCGGCGTGTGTTTTCAAATTCCTCTTATTAATCTCCATAATAAACTCAGAAGAAGAGACTGGCTATCTTTGTAGGATTGCCTCTTGGATGTGTTGCGTAACCAGCTGGATCGACCAAGTCGTGAGACGAATGAATATATATGTTCCATTTGGTGATGTACTACTGACCGTTTTCTTCCTTAATTTCCTTATTATATCGTGTTGAAAAAAATCATGCATGTTCACAGCACATATTAAGATAACCCCTAAAAACGGCCAGTAGCGCATCACCAAATGGAACATTAAACCCTTTAACGGTGGCATCAATGGCGCCTCCTCGTCTATGACACGTAAAAGAAATTACTGTCGCTGGTGAAAGGGAGCGCCCGCTCGCGCTAGCCACGTCATCTCCTAGCGATTGGCATGATGCGAAGAAAAAAGAATCGAGCCAGCAATTGGACGAGGCTGTGTGTTTGGACATAGGCAGGTCGCTTTCGAAAGAAAACCCGCATGCGACCTCTCTTGTTTCGTCTCCCGCAGCCCCTCGTCCCCTCCCTGCTGCTCCACCGCCGCCGCCGCCCTCCAAATTCACTGCACGACTGCAAGAGAGCTAGCCTGCCCGCGCCGGCGACGCGCCTCCGCCTCCTGGTCTTCTCTATCACGGCACTGGATCTGTCCCCGTCCCCGTTTGGCGTCCCGGTCGATGGCGCCGAGGAGGAGGCGGAGCGGTTCTGTCGTTGGGTTGAGCGGCGGCTGGAGTGGGTCGGCCACGGTGATGGCCGTCCGCAGCGTTGTTCTCAGGCAGAGAAGGGGAGGGGAGCGCGAGATGAAGAGGGGACGGAGAGGGAGACAGCGAGCCCATGGAGAAGCGCCACCGGGAGCAGATCTGGCCGTCAGCGAGCCCATGGAGATACATCGATGACAACACCCCACTTCAGTCAAGTGGTAAGCCCCCCACCCCCTGCGCAGGAGGTCCTGAGTT
>NC_041388.1:714614083-714624996 GCF_002162155.2 Triticum dicoccoides | reverse complement strand
GAAACCCTCCTTGCGCACTTTGGTTCTCCATTTTTTGGAGAAAAGAAGAGAATGTTCACCAGGAAACTGGAAACAACAAATGGCTCCTGTTGATCATCGTGCCATTGGCCTTGTGCTAAGATACGTGCAACGGCGAGGAAGCGTTTGCCGAGGTTAACCTCTTGGCGACCGTTCCTCAGTTATCATTTCCATTTTAAAAGAGATAGAATAATAGGAATTTTCATACCGTATACGAAGGTATGAAACATGAAAGAATTTGTTCAAACTTATTCATATGATGGTCAGTTACCAAAGTTGGGAATTTTCAATTGTTTTACAATACTAGTCAATGTGTACGTGCAATGCACGTTAATTTGGAAGCATATTAAGTGCATGCGGATATTAAGGAGGATATTATTTGCGTGTTATTATGTGATTAGCACTATATTTGGCATGAAATTAACTACACGCTAAACGTGTTGAGCGCTCGACATTGAAGCAGTCTATGTCGTTGGATTGACATGATTTTATGGTCGAGATTAATTGGATCTGCCCCTTTGGGTCTTTTTATATTGGTATAGATAGATAAGAAAAACCTAACATATAGTGCATATATAGCTAGGCAGGTAAAAATATCATTTTATTCGATGCAGCAACAACCATTTGCAGGTATAACATAAGCAAAGTTCTATTAATGGCACAGAAAACGTTCGTGCTCTAACTTCATCGAGAATGAACATGTGAACATATATTCAATTTAGATTTCAATGGGCCTGTGTAGTAAATGTTTTTCAATGGGTACCACTAGATTAGGAATCATTATTATGTGCAATACCGTTTTACGCTGCTACATTGTTGTGTACGTTTCTGAAACTAGCAAAATTACATGCTTTGTATTAAAAAGTGGATATGATACCACTAACATGTCTGAATGTTTCCCCTCAAGTGTCATTTTGTTCCAAATTATTCAGAAATTTGTCAACAGAGTGAAACCGGTAAGGGCATTTGAATAGAGAAGTTAGATACCAATTGTTCGAAACATATCTATATATCTTTAAGATTTGAAGGTGGTGCCTCTGCTGCTGCCCATTTGTCTCGATTGTATTGATCCTCAAATTTGTATTAAAATATATTACTCCCTCCGATCCAAAATAAGTGTCATGGTTTTAGTTCAAATTTGGAGTGGAGAGAGTATTATTTGGCACATACTAACAAATGATCTACTTACTGGTTTATTAGAGGAAAGCGGGTTCATACTAAACAATTGTTTTTTTGTCAAAGTAAATTACTTTGCAAATATATCCACCGGAACATGTCCATGTGGAAACTAGTTTTAAAATTGTCATGATGGAAAACATTAAAAAAATGCAACAAAAGCATGTAGAAACTAATTTTACTCAGAACAAATACCAACTTATTGGTATGTGCTAAAAGAGCAAGTTCATACCAGAAACATCTTTTTTGTCATGTGGGATCTAGTTTTGAACCTCGTCGTGAGAGACACAATGGTGAAAGAAGATTTCAGTTTGATCAATTGGTTTGAATGTAATACGACGCGTCGGCCGACGGATATTTTTTAAATATCCGCCTGCTCGGCAGCCATTAGATCTAGTGTCAACCTATGACACAACACACATAACGTCGCGCAAGAAAGGTATTCCCACGTAATTGGATAGAAAGGCTGACAATCAATATCACTAATGATTGCAACAACGACAGTGTTGCGGAAACTTCTGCCACAGATGTCATGTTATGAAAACTTTTGCAACAAAGCTCATGTTGCAGAAGCTTTTGCAACAGAGGTCTTGTTACATAACGTTTTTGCAACAGAGATCCTGTTGCGTATTTTTTCCGAAACTATCTTTTTTGCAACATAGATCCTGTTGCAGAACCTCATTGCAACACAACATGTGTTGCCAAAGCACCTCGGGTGATAATTCACTGCAGCGAACACGCAACGCTTCTGAGCCAACGAGATAAGACTAAGTGTGGCCCTAAGAAAGACATGTGGCAATTGGAGCAGGCGGTGGATGCGGACGAGCAATCCGCTGGTTGATTATTAGCATTTCCCTTTGAGAAAATCAGAATTGCTTTGCATGGCATTGACGTCATCTTTTTTGTGTTTGGTATACGTCTCCTGTGCATGAGATAGGAGCTTTCCTACATCGACGTACAATTATTTTTTACTGTATGAGATAGCGGCAGCTAAAATTAGTTTTGTTCTGAGTAGGAGGTTATGAATAAATTTATTTTTTGGAGTGACTACTGATAATCTAAGCAATTAGATGTCAATATTATCAAATGCAACCTCCGTCCCAAATTAATTTTCTAAAATTTGTTTACGTATGGATGTATCTAGACAATTTGAGATGGAGTACTATTTATAACTGAAATTTATATCATAGTTTATGGCTTTAAAATGATTTGTCCATATCAAAGTATGGAATTCCTATTTTCTCCACAGCAGTCGTTCGGCCCACTCTTGGAGTCCGCCCTGGGGCCCCCGAAACTCTAGGGCCGGCCCTGTTGGATGCTTGTTTGCTTGCATGGTGGTGGTGGTGGTGTGGCTACGTAGTACGTGCTTTGCCACCATATGTGGCGTGCGTTTATGTGCAGGGCACGCCGGCCATTGTTATTGTTATTGTTAGGGAGGCGAGGCGAGGCGAGGGCGTCGCGGTGCGCCGGTGGTGGCCACGGACGGTCGAGCGGCATGCGGTCGGGTGGGTCGCTGGCGATTCCAACTGCACTGGAAAGCAGGGAATTTCTTTGTCTCAAAAAAAGGGAATTTATATTTATAGTTTTTCTAGGAAGGACAGAAGGAGGTCTCTAATTAGGATAGAAGTACTCAAAGTGTTTTTTTCTTCTGCTCGGAATTACCGAAATTCGATTTTCTATTACAAGGCAAAATGAGATGAGTGTGGACATTGACATCACAAACACCACAATGGCTTGAGCAACTAATCAAAGTTTATTCCCATGGGCAATAGTTTCTCTTTCATCCATTCACCAATTAGTTCAGTGTCAAAAATGCTCTTATATTATGGGAGGGAGGGAGTATAAGATATTGTCACTCCTATCTGTGCCTACTAGCGCTCGGAGTCCAAGGTATTTGTCATCCAACGCTTTAGTCAAAATTCACAAGTTGTTGCGCGCAATTACTTTGCCTTCCACAAGAGTAATCAGGCTGGAAAATCTACTAGACTTTGCTTCCAAATTATATTGAGTTACTTCATGAAGATTGTAATAACATGTTTTTTGAATTTATCAGGAGTGCCACTAAGCCAAGATCTACTAGTTCACAAGTTGCACGCATACTTGGAAAGGCACATCCAATTCATCTCAAACACGAGCTCATAGGCTAAAATAGAGTTATGATTCTTCTCAAACATGTTTTTAACAACCACACTAAGCTGGAATCCAAACGACTAAAAATAACTAACTGCCATCACTCCTCCATGCCATCGTCCATCAACATTTTCATCCTCTCATTGTTCTCTGGAAGATTTGGGATTTTTATTTTCCGAAAGGGAACTGCTAGACTCCGGCGCGGCGGAGGGCTCGAAGGCGGCCGGGTCACCCGCGGGCGCTGGCGATTCGGCCTTTTTCTCGGCAGCCTTCTTGTCCTCCGTGACGATGTTGCGCGCCTGCGCCAAGGGCACGACCGCGACGGCGACCAGGAGAAGCACGACGATGAAGAGGGCGTGACCCATGGAATGGATCCGGCCGGCTGGTTTGGTGGGCGCTTGGAGCTCAATTGCTTGAAGCTGGAGCTGGAGGTGCTTCAGCGTTGGATAATGCTTGTTTGCTTGCTTCCGTCGTGGTGGTGGTGTGGCTACGTAGTAGTGCGTGCTTTGCCGCCTGTTTGGTATTAGGCCCAGGCTATCTGCGTCCCTTCATCAACTGGATAGGTGTAGCGACAGTTTGTTGCTTAGACGGCGGCTTTAGTCTTGCTGTTGTATGACTTTGTAAGGTCTTGTGAGGATAATTAATAAAGTGGCCGTATGCATCGTCCAGATGCAAAGGCCGAGGGTCATCCTCCTTTTCTATAAAAAAAGTACGTGCTTTGCCACCATATGTGGCGTGCGTTTATATGCATGCAGGGCACGCCAGCCATTGCCATTGTTATTGTTAGGGAGGCGAGGCGAGGCGAGGGCGTCGCGGTGCGCCGGTGGTGGCCATGGACAGTCCAGCGCCATGCGGCTTGCATTGCATGTCGTCCAGTGGGTCGCTGGGCGATTCCAACTGCACTGCAAAGCAGGGAATTTCTTTGTCTCAAACCAAAAAAGTGTTTTTTCTTCTGCTCGGAATTACCGAAATACAATTTTCTATTACAAGGCAAAATGAGACGAGTGTGGACATTGACACCGCAAACACCAGAATGGCTTGAGCAACTGAGCAAAGTTTATTTACCTCCTATGGACAATAGTTTCTCTATCCATCCATTCACCGATTGGTTAATATGATCTACTCCCTCCGTACGCTCTTATATTATGGGACAGAGGAAGTATAAGATATTGTCACTCCTATATGTGCCTACTAGCGCTCGGAGTCCAAGGTATTTGTCATCCAACGCTTTAGTCAAAATTCACAACTTGTGGCGCACAATTACTTTGTCATCCACAAGAGTAATCAGGCTGGAAAATCTACTAGACTTTGCTTCCAAATTATATTGAGTTACTTCATGAAGATGTTTTCTGAATTTATCAAGAGTGCCACTAAGCCAAGGTCTACTAGTTCACAAGTTGCACGCATACTTGGAAAGGCACATCCAATTCTTCTCAAACACGAGATCATATGCTAAAACATAGTTATGATTCTTCTCAAACATGTTTTTAACAACCACACTAAGCTGGAATCCATCAACATTTTCATCCTCTCATTGTTCTCTGGAAGATTTGGGATTTTTATTTTCCGAAAGGGATGATAACCCCTGGCCTTTGCATCAAGCGATACATACATCCAGTTTTATTAAACTATTCAACAGAACCCAACAAAACAAGTATGTGCATCAATCCAAAGCCACGTTACTGGCAACTGCAGTCGCTACACCTACAAACTTGATGATGTGCCCCGACCACACACCAACACACACACACAATCTAATCCGGTGCAAGATTTGGGATGATCGCAACAAAAAAGGTCTTCCATGAGCTAGATGTAACCACAGCTGAAACGTTGTTCAACATTGTAAGTGATCTAACTTTATGGGCGCTTAGGCTTGAATGCCACTTCAAATCGACAGAAAGGGCATGGCCTTTCCGTCAACAACTGGGTCGCCGGTTTCCCCCATGTATGCCGCCTCCAGCCTTTGCATCCTCTGCGATGATGGGAACAAGATCCATTGGCCTCCTCTCTCGCCCATGTCCCATCTAACCCTCCTCATTCCTCCTGATGAATGAGTCATCGTGGTCATCATATGGGAACGAGATGCACATTCCGCAACTCGTCCTTCGACGGCGACAAGGTCTGTAATTCCAGCCTTCTCTTTAAAGGTTTACATCTTCTGTTTAGTATGAAAAAAAATTGGGGTTATAAAGATGTTGTTTCATCAATAACGAAATTATGGGTTGTGTTATGGACCCTATTGCCCACGTTATGGTTGGATATTGAACATCTCAAAACAATAGACTCGTTGTAGTTTAGCTAGTGAAACATGTCACTAATAAATTATCATGAGTATCCTCAATGTGGACACGTCTAGTATCTTTATAATCATTGGTGGGCTTCTCTGCAATGATAAGTGGGTGCCCTCTTTGCAAACAAGTGCAGGAATCAGCGGCTCACCTTCTTTTCAAGTGTCGGTTCACAAGCCGAATTTGGAAGGAGGTGTTCTCCTGGCTGAATCTTCATGTCGGCGGGGCGTATTGGCATAGTTTCCACACGGTCAAGACTTGGTGGGAAAAAAGGGTCATCAACCATGCACAACAAAGGAAGGCTCTCTCCTCCTTAACCCATTTTGTTGGATGGAAGATCTGGAAAGAAAGAAACGTGTGTGTCTTTAGAAATAAGTTGTGCCGGTGGTAGTTAACACTATTAAGGAGGAAGCGTTGTTTGGGCTTCTGCGGGTGCCAAGCATTTGAGAAATGCAGTGTCACGAGAGTTTGTTCCGGTGAAGCGGCGTGTGTTTTCAAATTCCTCTTATTAATCTCCATAATAAACTCAGAAGAAGAGACTGGCTATCTTTGTAGGATTGCCTCTTGGATGTGTTGCGTAACCAGCTGGATCGACCAAGTCGTGAGACGAATGAATATATATGTTCCATTTGGTGATGTACTACTGACCGTTTTCTTCCTTAATTTCCTTATTATATCGTGTTGAAAAAAATCATGCATGTTCACAGCACATATTAAGATAACCCCTAAAAACGGCCAGTAGCGCATCACCAAATGGAACATTAAACCCTTTAACGGTGGCATCAATGGCGCCTCCTCGTCTATGACACGTAAAAGAAATTACTGTCGCTGGTGAAAGGGAGCGCCCGCTCGCGCTAGCCACGTCATCTCCTAGCGATTGGCATGATGCGAAGAAAAAAGAATCAAGCCAGCAATTGGACGAGGCTGTGTGTTTGGACATAGGCAGGTCACTTTCGAAAGAAAACCCGCATGCGACCTCTCTCGTTTCGTCTCCCGCAGCCCCTCATCCCCTCCCTGCTGCTCCACCGCCGCCGCCGCCCTCCAAATTCACCGCACGACTGCAAGAGAGCTAGCCTGCCCGCGCCGGCGACGCGCCTCCGCCTCCTGGTCTTCTCTATCACGGCACTGGATCTATCCCCGTCCCCGTTTGGCGTCCCGGTCGATGGCGCCGAGGAGGAGGCGGAGCGGTTCTGTCGTTGGGTTGAGCGGCGGCTGGAGTGGGTCGGCCATGGTGATGGCCGTCCGCAGCGTTGTTCTCAGGCAGAGAAGGGGAGGGGAGCGCGAGATGAAGAGGGGACGGAGAGGGAGACAGCGAGCCCATGGAGAAGCGCCACCGGGAGCAGATCTGGCCGTCAGCGGTAAGAAGGCGATGCCCCACTCCAGCCGTCTTCCTTCTCCTGCTATGCATATGTTGTTTGTTTGCTCATTTATTGGGCAGATTTTCAACTGGAAGACACAAAGGAGGTGGCGTAATGGGCATGGAGATCCTGGTGTTGGAAGAAGAAGCTGAGCAGACAAATACTTCTAGGTATTATCGTTTGGCATGTTCCATTAAAAATCACATTAGCAAATATTTGTGCTCAGCAGTTCTATCCCTAACTTCATGACGATGCTTCTGTTAAGTTCATGCAGTAACACAAATATTGTGTTTGTACCATGTATTGTTTGCTTGCCTACAAACAGATGGTTGGTATATTTCTCGCAGTTTAGGAACATAATGAAATAAGAAATGAGATTAGAAACCTGAAAGTTTCTTGCGTTGGTAGAGGGCTAATGGGTTATCTTGGAAATAAGGCAAAAGGATGTACAATGTACAAGCTGCACTTGTTTGGTTTTGATACTCTTGAACGGTTCATTGTAATTGTGCTATATTTAGATTCTCAAAGTCCTTTTTCACTTGTTGCAGGGTTCTATATTAATAAGCATATCTTTGCATCATACAACCTTTTGTATTTTGTCTGCTGTCCTCTTCACACTATCTTACAGCAGCATCTGCTGTTTGTCTGTACAAAACCTGATTGAAGTTACGAGTTAGGAGATTGCCCTTATACTTGCACAGCTACTACTAAGCCTTTCTTTTTTGTGAATATTGCCCATGTTCTTTTCATTATAATGTTCTAGCCTATTGTCTTGCAACGTTAATTTGTTCTAGCCTATTGTCTTGCAACATTAATTTATTTGATCTAAATTACAGGAATGATGAAACTCGCCGCCGCCGAGAGGCCACCTTGAGGTGGTGGTGGAGCTGCTCCGGCACCTTGACGCCCAGGGCGTGGGTGAAGAACAGGTTGGGGTACAACGCCCTGCACGTCTTGGCCAGAGAAGGACATCACAGTTAGTTTGATCCTGACCTCTTTGCTATGAATTGCTTATCCCTCCGGTAAATTGTGGTGCCTTGAGCTTTGGAACTGTGTGATTTTCTGTTTGTTGGTTTTGTAGCAACGTACTTTGTACATACTAGCAGTTTGTTTGGTCCAGGATCTGGAAATGTATGTAAAAATGTACATAATAGTATAGTTGTGAACTGCAATACAAAGCTTGGCATAACTTCCTTTTGCAATTAGCTGCCATTTGGGGAAAGACATTTGTAATAGGATGACTCACATAGCAACACTAACTTATAGTGAGAGTCCGATATTTTGCACTGCCTTCTACCCAGAACATCCTTAAGTAGGTTGCAATTCATTGGGATACAAATTACAGAACATAGATCACTCAATGTTTTAGTCTGTACAGCTCCTTGCTGATTGATTTCTTCATTTTCAAATGAATTTTAGGTGTTAAACTCAATCTCTTCGCTTGTTTCTGACCTCAGTGTAAGTCTGTTTACAAGAGATTGAGCTGTTACACTTCAAAGACTGGGCTAATCGGGTAAACTGCCGTGCAATAGGAAAAAGTTTTAGGATAGGATTATTTGCAAAAGTTTGGTGCATGATCTGGATATTTGGCATGCATTTGCATATTTGTATGATGGCTGCATACACCTATAATTGTAGATTCACATCAAATTTGTGTGCCTTTCATGTGTTTCTGCATATCCTAGATACCTTGCTTCCAATAGAACAACCAGTCATCACTTTCTAATTTTATAATGGTAATGGTGAAACTGGTGTAATCGATAATTCATTTGTATCCAGGATAAGCTAGCATAGTGTATTAACATATGTTGACTCCTGTATTGTTCATTGTATGCTTATGTTGCCTATTAGTTATGTAGGACACGTGTGAGAGCTGTACCCGTGTTTCATTGTTGCTGATGTAATAGCTTTCGATTCACAGGCATGTCACCGTCGGAAAGTGCAAGAAGAAAGCCCCGAGGAAGATCCACAAAGCCGAGAGGGAGAAGGATGAGCGTGACCTGTTCAAATATCTTTTCGGTGAACTTGGCGAAATAGGTGTGCATCAAATCACTAACCTCAACACCTCGTAGATTATGTCACAGCCAGCATGCTTTAGTTACCCCATCTCTGAATTTTGGGGGTCGTTTCCTTTTCCATGTGGTTGTTTGGAATGTTAGAGCTGAGCGTGGGTATGTGTGAATCTGCATCATGTTGTTACCATCCATTTCCATGTGATGCTTTTGCGGTGAATACTGGGGTTCAATATGTGTCATGGATTTCCTTTGTTACATCCCAGTGAACGTTTATGCTGATGAAAATGTGTATGAACCCATTCAAAATTAGTAACACCAGAAGCTCGGCGTTTGTTGACGATTTATTACATTATGCATACTTGTCAACATATAAAATTGTATATTGCCTGAATCCATTAACAATTTTTTTTCTAATCCATCTGTCTCACCCATGCATCTTGCATCAAGCTGTATGTGCGTTGGAGTCTATTTCTTCTTATATTGCACGTGTGTGTCGCGCGGTCGAGGAAAAGGCCTGCGCCGACGTCGACGTGCACACGCTGACGCAATCTCGAGCCGACCCACGTGGCATGGCGCGTGGGCTGGAAGCGGGACATGTTGTTCTTGGTATGGAGAAAGGGAGAAGAGAGAGGCCACAGACCGGTGTGCTGATGAGCCCCCATCATAGGTGATGTTTCAAGTTTTTCTTATCTTATTATTCAAGTTTCTCTCAGAAAAAATTCTTATTATTCAAGTTAATTCACTCCTGCATAAGTCCAAGTATGTTGTTCCTTATGTATAGGATGTTTCCTGGTACTAGGAACTCAGAACATTGTTGATACATTTAGTAATGTATCTCTGCTCACAAATGAGTAATTATCTCCACCCAATATGCTTATATTTTCATGCCGGCAAATCCAGAAAATTGTCATATTAAATGTCAACATAAAACATGCTGAATTATGTCCTCAGTCCTGCTGAAACATTACATAATGTTAATTTAATAAAGCATATGGCTGCAAGCCAATTCTGAATTTCTTTATGGTGTAAATGAACTCTCATTAACTTCGAGCATAAAATGTTTCAGGGTACTACAACCATTTTGGTTAGCTGCAAGGATGAAGACAATGGGGAAAGAATGCAAAGATATTCAGTGAACCCGCAGGTAGGCTGGTTGATAAGTGAACTGTTCAATTTTCCTTGTGCCATTTATATCAAAACCTTGCATGAGTTTCTATTGGTTGTTCAGTGACTAGGCTTTTGTTGGTTAATCTGAATTTGAATTGTACTCTGGATTAAGTGATTTTCTGATATGGTAGCTAATTTCTATTTTTTTGGCACATTCTAATTTAGAAGCAGTAACAAATCATACCTGATGTCTCAAGCAGAAAATAAACTAAATATAGTCCATTTATCAGAATTGGGATTTCTAAACTGTTGCCCCAAAAGCATCACAAAAACACATTTATAATTTCAGATTTGGCTTTTGGAGAACTATGGACAAGCCATGTACAAGTACATAGGCTGCTCCGTACACAAAAAGAACAAATGAAACGGGCTTGCAGATTAAGTTTTCATTTGCACATCATCCAAGTTAATGCTTCCTGTTAAAACAAGTCAGCTTAGAACGGTCTAGTTTTCTATAGCTTCTCTAATGTTTGTGGTTTTAGGTATAAATAGGAGAGTGGAAGGGGTGCTAATCACCTAGCACTGGTAAAAAAGGGCATATAGTCCCGGTTCGTAAGGGCCTTTAGTCCCGGTTCCGGAACCGGGACTAAAGTGTCGGTACTAATACCTCCCCCCTTTAGTCCCGGTTGAATCCAGAACCGGGACTAAAGGCCCTCCATGTGGGCAGTGCGCAGAGCCCAGTCAGGAGACCCTTTGGTCCCGGTTGGTGGCACCAACCGGGACCAATAGGCATCCACGCGTCAGCATTTCTGTGGCTGGGG
>NC_041388.1:714607569-714613850 GCF_002162155.2 Triticum dicoccoides | reverse complement strand
GGGGTTGGGGTTTTTGGGGGGGTTAATTTAGGTGTTTCATATATTGTGTTAGGTAGCTATAATTAATAGAGAGAAGTGTCCTCTCTTATGTCCGTGCTTGGTCGACGCTACGTACTATACATACGTATATAGAGAGGACTAGACACGCTAGCTAGCTAGTAAGCAAACGAAGGAAACAGAAGATCGTCATGAACATATATGCATATATACAGAGAGAAGTGATATCGACCACCTCTCCTTCTCCGAGAGATTGGTCGAACAACAAGTTCTCGTATATCTATCTGACACTACCAGCTACATATATACAATAATTATCTCTTACAAATATAATCATACGGACTCAGGGTCCACATAGAATTCTCCGTCTTCAGGGATCACGTGGTCAAGAAAGAATGCCGCCAATTCCTCTTGAATTGCTTGCATGCGAGCTGGTGCTAGGAGTTCATCCCGCTTCCGAAACATCTAATTTGAAGAAGGGGGTCAATACATATATATATATATATATATAAATGAATGAAACTCAACACAAATGATGGTAATAAAATAAAATTGTGAATGTTGTTATTTACGTACTTCATATTGTTCGTTAGAGTACCCGCCCCGCTCACAGGTCGTGTGGCGGATGGACTCGCAGATGTAGTATCCACAGAAATCATTCCCTTGGTCCTGCCACAACCACTTTACAAGAAATAGAGGTCAATCAAACTGATAAGCAAGAATGCTAAATGGTATTGATGAAACTAGCGCTTGAATCACTAGGAGATGCGCGGAACATGCTACTATAGTACTTACTTTCGGGTGTCTAAATTCCAGCTCCTTCGGCAGTCCCGAAACTGTTTTGGTGAATTTTCTCCAAACCCTGCCGGACAAAGAAAACAATTACTTGATATCAGGAAATGAACAAAGTTGCTGATATGGTGGATAATGATCGATTTAACTTACTTCTTGAGGATTTCAGTCATGTCCGCATACTCCTTGGGATCTTTTCGTTTAGAGTCCAAGACGGTTACTACTCCCTGCTCAAGCTTAATCTCTAGGAGAATATAGTGGAAACTGCACACACATGCATAACTCATGAATTACATTACTATAACCTTGACTAATATATAAGGGAAACCGAATACGCACAAGACAGTAACACTCACCTGAAGTTGTAAGGAAAGAGTATTATATCTTTGTTTTGATTTATTACGAACGATCGTAGCAAGCTGGCCTCGGTAGCTGCGGCATGAAGTTTAACCTGAGTTGCATCTATGAGATATGTGTTAATGAACCCAATATCACCGACTTGTCTTTTCTTCAATTCGGCGGTCTTCAATCTGCATAATATAGTGAGGATGATTATAAATACATGCAATGAAAGAGCTAAGCTATATAGAGAAACTTAATGACAGAAGTAGTACTACTTATAGACAGTAGCAGGCGACCATTGCTTTATCGAGGGCCAATTGATTGAAAAACTGATAGAACTCCTCAAATGGAACAGGCAACAGATCAATTCCAACGAGGTCATGCTCCTTTTTAACTTTCACATACAAAGTACTCCTCCCCCCAGAGTCTCTGCAGATTTTCAAGTACCAATCATGCAATCTTCGCATCATCATTGATAGAGATCTTTCATCTTTGACGAGAGGCTTCCCGTACTCGTATCTTTGTATCTGCACCTCCATGGGTTCATAATGTACTTCGTCGGGCAGGTAATCTGCAAGATTGCTATAACCGGGCACCATCCTCGGATCATTATCGACATTGTGGCTAGGCACCTTGAGCGGGGGGCATGATTGCTTCGCTTGTTCGCCGAGCTGGGCAATTTGTTTCCCAGCTCGTCGTTCTTTCAGCCTTTGATCACTGACAGTACTTCCCGACCGCTCCGCTTTGGCAAATTCCTTTCCAATAATGCGGTCATAGTTTCCTTTCGGCGGATCAGACTTCGGTGGTTTTGTCAGGGCAGCCAGAGTGCGCTTCACTTTCACCCGATCTACCTTCTCCTCCGGAGGTGGATGTTTCTTTGCTTTCACCCCTTCAAAGAAGTTCCTCACTTCTTCTCGCGCGATCTCGGCGTTCTCCTCCAGGGTCCTCTCATATGGTAACTTCTCTAGAGTCTTCAGAGAAGGACTGAATCTGTATGTCCTCCCGCCTCTGGTTGTACTGCTAGACGCCGACCGAGCAGACGGAGCGGTTGTCTTCTTTACTTGCTTAAGCGGCGGAGGAGAAGGACTACGACGCGCCGGAGCAGCTGGAGCGGCGGCAGGTCTCTTACGCCCTTGCTGACGAGGCGGAGAAGGAGGACGCTGGCTGCTCAGGCGCGTCGGCGCAGGCGGAGAAGGAGGCGGAGTGCCGCCACGCGCCGGAGAAGGAGCCGGCTGAGGGCCCTGATCGACACTCGTCGGAGGAGGAGGCGGTGGAGGCGGAATGCCCTGACTCGCCGGAGGAGGAGGAGGAGGAGGCGGTGGCGTCCAGTTCGGAAGGTTGATGAGCTCCTTCCGCCATAGGCATGGAGTCTTCAGAGCAGACCCCAGCCGAGTCTCCCCTTCACCGGTAGGATGGTCAAGCTAGAGGTCCTCAAATCCCTCTGTTATCTCATCCACCATCACCCTAGCATATCCTTCTGGAATCGGCCGGCAGTGAAAACTTGCGCCGGGTTTAGTAGGAAAAACAGAGCCAACAGCCGCCTTGACCTTCAAATTCATCCATTGCATCATAAGGTGGCAATTTTGAGACTCCGTTATAGCATCCACGGGATAGCTGGCAGGAGCCGTCAAGGCATGCTCCGGCTGAAGCAGCTCGGTGGAAGCCACACTGCTTCTATGCTGAGATGGCGGGGTAGCTTCGGGGGAGGCTTCGGCAGTACGTTTGCTGCGATTTGCTTCTCATTCCTCTATCGCGTCTACCCTTGCTTTCAGCGCCTGCATTTGGGTCTGCTGCACTTTTTTCCTCCTCTCATGGGATTTGTAATCGCCTGCGTCCGGAAACCCAACCTTCCACAGAATGGAGCCTGGCGTGCCTCGTGTCCGTCCAGGTGCTCAGGATTACCGAGGGCCATTGTGAGCTCGTCATTCTCTCTGTCTGGAAAGAACGTACCTTCCTGCGCTGCTTTGATATACTGCTTAAGCTTACTGACTGGTATGTCCATTTGATCGTTCGTCCAAATGCACTTCCCTGTTACAGGGTCCAGTGTTCCGCCAGCCCCGAAGAACCAAGTCCGGCAACGGTCTGGCCAGTTAATTGTCTCTGGTTCGATCCCTTTATGAACCAGATCATTCTCAGTCTTGGACCACTTAGGCCGGGCTACGAGGAAGCCACCTGACCCCGTGCGATGGTGAAGCTTCTTCTTCGCAGCATTTTGCTTGTTTGTCGCCGACATCTTCTTACTCTTTTCTGATGTCTTGTGGGCCACAAATGCGGGCTAGTGATCTCTGATCTTCTCATATCTGCCCTTGAATTCTGGTGTCTCATTATTTTCGACAAACTTATTCAGCTCTTTCTTCCACCTCCTGAATAGTTTTGCCATCCTCTTCAGAGCAAAAGACTTGATTAATTTCTCTTTAACTGGGTTCTCTGGATTATCCTCAGGCGATAGGGTGAAATTTGACTTCAGCTCAGTCCAAAGATCATTTTTCTGCATATCATTGACATAAGAGACCTCAGGGTCTTCTGTAGCCGGCTTAAACCATTGATGCATGCTTATCGAGATCTTGTCCCTAACTAGAACCCCGCACTGAGCAACAAATGCGCTCTTTGTCCGGAGGGGTTCAATAGGTTGGCCGTCGGGCGCGATTGCTATGATCTCAAACTTTACATCCGAGCTCAACTTTTTCTTCGGGCCTCGTCTCTTTACCGAAGTTGTGCTCGATCCGGAGGGCTAGAAAAAAGAACAAAGACTTAATTAATATGTGTACATACCAAAACAATGAATGCATCAATCAACTAGTCAGCATAGGCTTAACTAATATATATACCTGGCCGGACTCGGTTCGGTCACCGGAGCCGTCATCACGATCTCCTTCTTGCACCGGCATTGGGTCACCGGAGCCGTCCTCATGTTCTTCTTCTTGCACCGGCATTAGGTCACCGTAGCCAGCTTGTTCACCCTCTCCTTCCAGACCATCGGTTTCGTTGAGAAACAACGAGATGGCATCACTTTCTTCTGCGATTATGTCCCTCAACAACGCTTCTTTTGTTACTTCGTCTAGGGCGGTGTCCATAGTTTCTACAAATATTTACAACATGGCAATTATTATTCAAACATGACAGATGGATATATTAGTGCCAAACGTAGAACTAGCTACCTAATCATAGTAAGCTATCGGGAGGGGGTATATATCGACAACGACGAAACTACATCTATGTCCCTCGATGACCCTCGTTCCCGATAAAAAAAGAGGAAGAAGAAGAAAAATAAGAGGAGAAGAAAGAATAGAGGAGAAGATCTCCTCTATTCTTTCTTCTCCTCTTTTTTTTCTTCTTCCTCTTCTTTTTTTATCCTCTTCTTCCTCTCATGTTCGATAGGATCGCCGAGGGGTCGGGAGGTTGCCTAGTGTCAAGGGATTCAACAAAACCATGTCTTCATCATTAGGCGAAAGTAACATGTGCATGATGGTACGAAGCTCTTCAAAGTTGTTTTGGAACGGAGTCCCAGATAGGATAATTCGCTTTTTGGTACAAAGTTCAGCAAGAGCCTTCCGAATATCGCTATTTGGAAGGCCTTTGCTGAATTCGTACCAAAAGGCGGATTATTCTATCCGGGACTCCATTCCAAAACAACTTTGCAGAACTTCGTACCAACATGCCCTGGTTACTTCCGGCTAATGATGAAGGCATGGATTTCTTCAATACTTTGACACTAGGAAACCTCTCTCTACTTCCGGCTAATAAGAATAAGAATAAGAAGAAGAAGAAGAAGTAGAAGAAGAAGAAGAAGAAGAAGAAGAAGAAGAAGAAAAGAAAAAAAAGAGGAGAAGAAGAAAGGAATAGTGGAGAAAAGAGAAAATAGAATATATTCTATTTTCTCTTCTTCTCCACTATTCCTTTCTTCTTCTCCTCTTCTTTTTCTTCTTTTTTCTTCTTCTTATTTATTTCTCCTCTTCTTTTCGGTAGAGGAAACCCTAAATAGCTAGCAAGTATCATGGGTGTGAGATACATGTGGCCTTCGGTGTCGGACACTACATCCACGTCCCACAAGTGACGTGGGCGTCGAAGCCCGCGCCACTTGTGGGATGTGGGTGTAGTGTCCGACACCGACGGTACATGTATCTCACACCGACGATACTTTCTATTTAGGGTTTCTCCTCTACCGCTACTCGACCTCTCGACGACCCTCGTTCCTGATAAAATAAAGAGGAAGAAGAAGAAGAAAAAAGAAGAAAAGAAAGAATAGAGGAGAAGACTTCCTCTTCTTCCTCTCCTCTTCTTCTCCCTCTTCTTCCCCTTCTTCCTCGCCTCTCTAATGAATGTCTGACGTTCTCGACCCCCCCCCTGTGTCGAAGAAAAAAAAGAAGAAAAAAAAGAAGAGAAGAAGAAAGGAATAAAGGAGAAAAGAGAAAATAGAATATATATTCTAATTTTCCCTTCTTCTCCTCTATTCCTTCTTCTTCTCCTCTTCCTTTTCTTCCTCTCCTCGTCTTCTCCTTCTTCTTCTCCTTCTTTCTCTACTTATTTTCCTTTTCCTTATTTTACTTTTTCCTCTCCACTAACATCATCATATATATGAAAAAATGCATATATGAAAAAAAAACATCATCATATATATCATCAACAGAAAAAAAACATCATCATATCATCAACAGAAAAAAACATCATCAACATCATCATATCATCAACAGGAAAAAAACATCATAAACATCATCATCTTATTTAGTTCTCTCGACCCCTCATCCCTCTCTCATGTTGTCGGGGAGGGGCTATATCGACCTCTCCGCTCATGTTGAAATTATCGGGGAGGGGGTATATCGACCCCCACCCCCCTCATCATGCATATATAGCTACCACATACATATATACATTGAAAAAAATTACATATATGCAACAAAAACATTAATACACAAATGAACAAAAAAATACATATATGAACAAACACATGTTGTGAACAAAAACATTAATGTAATAAATCTAATAAGAAATTAATCTAATAAAAAACATGCTTTGAGCCGGATGGGCGCGGTGGCTCACAGCGGGGGCTCTGGCGATGGCGACGGCGGGGGAGGCAGGGGCGATGATGGCGACGACATCGGCGGGCAGGGGCGGGCCGCGGGAAGGGGCTAGGGCGCGGGGCAGGGGCCGAC
>NC_041388.1:714606676-714607559 GCF_002162155.2 Triticum dicoccoides | reverse complement strand
GGCGTCGGGCACGAACTGACGGTGAAGTTGTAAAATTTTCACAAGTCCAGCTTATATACCAAAAGCATTGGTCCCGGTTGGTGCTACGACCCGGGACTAATGCACCCTTTAGTCCCGGTTGGTGCCACCAACCGGGACCAAAGACCAATTTTCGGCAGCCCAAAGGGCGGGAAGCGGCGGCCTTTGGTCCCGGTTGGTGGCACCAACCAGGACTATAGGGGGGCATTGGTCACGGTTGGTGCCACGAACCGTGACCAATGCCCCCTTTAGTCCCGGTTGGTGCCACCAACCGGGACCAATGCCCTTATGCTGCCAGCGCCCAAAAGTTTAGTCCCACATCGCTAGCTGAAGGGCGCCGGCACTGGTTTATAAGCCCTGCTGTGCCTCCCCATTCGAGCTCCTCTCTAATGCAGGCTTTTGGGCCTAAACTTGCTACTACCTGTGGGCCTATTGGGCCTCTGCGGGCCTGAATCCTGGCCCATGTAGGGTTTCTAGTCGTATTCAGGCCGTGGAGGCCCAGTAGGTGGCATTTTTTTTGGTTTTTTCTTTTTTATTTCTACATTTTTTGGTTTTTTATTTTTTTATTTCTACTTAAAACTAAATACTTACAGTTTTTAGTGATTTCTTTTTGCTTTTAGGTCACAAAAATTATAAACTTTCTGTTAGTGCCATTAGTTTTAAATTTTGAATAGTTTAAATTTGAATTTTTAAAAATTTGTGTGAATCACTAGTTTATGAATAACTTTACTATAAAAATAGATTTTTTTTCTTCTTTGCTATTTATTTTTTATTTATACTTACAATTAAATACTTATAGTTTGATTTTAAATACTTATATTCTTTGCCTAGTAGGTGGCATTTTTTTTGGTTTTTTCTTTTTCAT
>NC_041388.1:714599385-714606351 GCF_002162155.2 Triticum dicoccoides | reverse complement strand
TCTACTTAAAACTAAATACTTACAGTTTTTTAGTGATTTCTTTTTGCTTTTAGGTCACAAAAATTATAAACTTTCTGTTAGTGCCATTAGTTTTAAATTTTGAATAGTTTAAATTTGAATTTTTAAAAATTTGTGTGAATCACTAGTTTATGAATTACTTTACTATAAAAATAGATTTTTTTTCTTCTTTGCTATTTATTTTTTATTTATACCTACAATTAAATACTTATAGTTTGATTTTAGGTCACAAAAAATATATTCTTTTTGCTATTGAAGAATATTATGGTTTTATTTTAGTTGATCATAACATAATATTTTAATTGATTGTTTTTATTTTCATAAAAGTTTTGTAGTTCATTCTGTTTGCTATTAATTCATTTCACCCACATAGCATGTTCCAAAAAGTAGAGAGGGTTACGACAAAAACTTGATGCACTTCGTGTATAAAATGGACAATCACTTTCGGCCCCGGAGCCCAGAAAACCCATCCGGCCCCGGAGCTCTATCCGAGGGCATGTCCATGATAACCTTCTTGACCTCCTCCTCCGTGAACGCACCTTCCAGACTATTTGCCATCTCCGGAGAAAGCTGCCCCAAGTTCAACTCTTCAAGACAGATAGTGTGACCTCTGTGGTCCGGAGCGCCCATCAAACTACTGAAGAAGCTTCTAGCCAAATCCAACTTGTCCTCTATAACCGTTGCTGTCTGGTTACCCGCTTTGAGATACGGAAGCAAGTGTTTTCTGCGTCTCCCATTAGCCTTCATGTGGAAGTACTTGGAGTTTGCATCCCCCTCCTTAAGATCACGCACCCTCGCGCGTTGCCGAAGGCGCACCCTTTCCAGGGAGGCAAAAGCCAAACATTTTCCCTTTAGAAAAGCTTTCAGCTTGCGTTCCTCCTCCGACAAAGGCCTGACCTCTTGTGCCGTATCCAGTCGCAAAATGACTTCGCTCGCAATCTGGAACTGAAGATTAAGACGGCTCATGCTCCTCTGACCCTAACTTCTTAATGCTTTCGCCGTGCGCTGCAACTTGATACTCAGAATCTTCATCGGGTCACAACCAAGAACTTCCTGTCCCCAAGCTTCCTTAACTACCTCCAAGAACCTTGGAAGTTTGCACCAGAAATTTTCAAAGCGAAAGCGGCCAGCCCGCGGCCTAGCGGCTGAACAAGCGAGGAGCAAGGGCGTGTGATCTGAAATATTCGAGCTTAGCGGTAACAGATCACTAATGGGGTGAATCTCCTCCCAATCGTTGTTGAAAAACACTCTGTCCAGCCTCGCCATTATAGATTGCTCCTGCTGGTTGCACCAAGTGTACCGCCTACCCATCAAAGGCATATCATGAAGCCCGAGCCTGTTTATGGTGTGTCTGAATTTGGAAATAAGCCTCCTGTTCCCTCTCCCAGAGCTGCGCTCAAACTCAGAGCATACCAAATTGAAATCACCCACAACGATCCACGGCAAGCGCACTTGATCACCAAATTGTACCATCTGCTCCAGAAACCTTATTTTGTCATTGTCACCCTGAGGCCCATAAACAGAAGACATCAGCCATTCTTTGCCGTCTTCCAAGGACACAACTTGTGCCGAGAGCATAAATTCATCCTTTTGAACATTGAAGACTAGCAACTTATTAGATTTCCAGGCCATCATCATGCCACCCCTCGTGCCATCCGCTGGCAGAAAATCAAACCCATCAAAAGCAGGGCCCAAAGTCTCGCAAACCACAGTGGCATCCAACATTGCCATCTTAGATTCTTGAAAACAAACTAAAGAAACATTGTAGGACTGAGTGAACAATCTGATCGAGCACCTTCTAGCAGGGTTATTAAGCCCCCTAACATTCCACACTAACATACCTAGTGACATAGCCATAACATAAACCCAACGACCACAGCAACCCCGCACTCACACCTAAGCACCACATGGCTCCACAGCATCAGGAAGGGAGAAAGCACCAAAACCTGGCTGCATTGGTTCGTCAAAGTCCACTTCTCCAGGGGCAAAGAGAGCGATGACCGCTTTGACATGATGAGGCGCCAGCGGCTTGTCGAACAACTTGATGTACTCATCTAGAGCTTCGTCAGAAACTTGTTCCTCCTTCTGAATAACTCCCATCTGTCGAAGCAGGACAGTTTGGGCACGCTGCACCGGCCCCATCTTGCGGGCACCAGCTGCCTTGCACAGCCGGGCACTTCTCCTTGGTGTGAAATTAGGTGGTAGTGGTTTCTTCCTGCGTGCTGGTGCAGACACCGAAGGCCTAGGCCCCAGTATGGATGGATCAGGTGTACGACCAAGTCCTTGCAAAAGCGTCTCCTCCGCAGAACTAGGACCGGCCACCACACGCGGGAGGAGTAGATGCTCCGCCAGAGGGACGGCGATGGGCGTGCGCACAGGGCTTACACTAGCATCACACCGACGAGGAATCTGAACCTGAAGACCATGTCCAGCATGCTGCTGCTGTTCAGAAATATCATCAGCCTCGCATCTACCCTCCTCGTCAGTTGTAAGTTCCCGATGATCCTTCTGCACCATAAAAGCCGAGGGCAGGTATTCGGCAGCCGAGAGAGGCGCTAGCTCTACCAAAGTCTGCCCCTCGCCTCCCAGATCCGCCTTGCCACGTGAGACCTCCTCCCTCACCACTTCCCCAACCTTCGGCGTGCTGGCTTCATTACCAAGCGGGCTGAAGGACAGCCTACGCGGCTCTGCAGTGACCCGAAGAGAAGCCCGGTCCAAGGTAGGAGTCGAGACCAAGGCCCCCGATCCCACCGCCGTGGGCGCGCCCGAGAGCTGCAGAATTGGTGTGGTGACCGCCGCCCTCGAACCGACTGCCGTCGAGTCCGAAGCACGTGATGCCCCCCAGAACCTGCCACATAGGCCTCAGTGACGCGCTGTCGCACCGCGTGGTGACCGCCGTGCAGGAGCGCACCATCGATAAAGGGGTCAGCACCGATCTCTGCAAGGATAGCGCCCTGCCGCCAGCTGGAGGAAGAACTCGATTCACACGGCGGCCGCCGCCCCAGTCGCCTGCCATGCCGTAGCCTCCTGGGCCTCCGAAGGGATGTGCACCCGAGTTGGGCACCCCACCCCAGCCCGTACCGTCGACTCTGCCCCGGAAGCAGCTACGAGAGTAATCATGTCTTCTAGTCAGGTCCTCATCATCCTCCGGCTCGGAGTTGGGCCTGAACTGAATGTAGGGGACGGTGCGATCCACCACATCCAGCACATGAATGGTGAGAGGGTGAATGAGCGTCGGCCTATCCGTTGGTGGCGAAGGATGCTGCGGTGACATCTGAAGCTCTTCCTCAAACGAGTCCGGCAGGCCGACCGGCTCCGGAACTTCCATGTCATAAATCTTCGGAATGCCTGAGGGGTTCTTCATCCAAGCCGTAACCTCTAGTTGCCAGCGGTCATCCGGCGGCAGGATCTCCACCAGTTGTCCATTGAGGTTGTTGATCAGGTGACTGACGGCTCCGCACTCCCAGGCGCTTGCTGGCATCCCCTCTATTCCCAGCTTGCAAAAGAACTCCAATTTGCCGCTGGTGGCCTGGGCACACCGATGCCACCTCTGAAAAGAGATAGGCGCTCCAGCACACCGCAGCTTGCCGGAAAGGGAGAAGACGTTGTCGCAATCCGCGACGGAAGCGAAGGTGATGAAGAAATCAGCCGAGTGCGTTACCTCGACCCTGACATGCCTCCTCTCGACCCCGCACACCCTTGCGAGGGATTGAACCAGGGCCTCCGGAGAGACCGCGGGCCTCCTGCCTCCCACTGTGGCGAGCAGCGCCCTGCTCCGGAAATCAGCCTCCAGAGCCTCCATCCCCGCCGTACGCGCAATGATGCCGCCACCCCTAGCCGGCCGTAGATCGGGGTCGCCGTGAGTGAGGAGTTCACCAGGGAAGCGCTGGGAAGCCAGCGGCGGGTAGTGAGCCATGCTGAGCGGCGGAGGCGGACTGCGCTGCGGGCAAGGTGCCGGAGCAGAGTGGGGTTGCTGCCAAGCTGAACCGCGATGGGGGCGAGGCGCCGGAGCAGCGTGGGATTGGATCCGAGCGAAGCCGCGCTGGGGGCTAGGCGCCGGAGCAGCGGGGGGGAGGAGCCGAGTGGAGCTGCGCTGGGGGCGAGGCGCCGGAGCAGAGGTGAATTGGGTCCGAGCGGAGCCGCGCGAATGGAGGCCCTGGCTGGATCTGGAATTGGGGGGTGGAGGGCGGTGGGGAAACGACGAGCTAGAGGAAAGGGAGCAGTCACGGGCAACATGTCCCGAAAACCAGCACTTATGGCATCGAATCTCGCCGGAGCATGTCGCTTTCTGATGCCCCTCGTCCAGGCATTTAAAGCAACGACCCAGAAGCCACCGGGGGATCCAAGGCTGGGAGCTAACAAGATGATTGACGGCGGGCGCGGGGTCGTAACGGGGCTGGCGACGACGATTGCGGACCTGGATCCAGCCTTCACAGTCCGGTTCCAGGTCGACGGAAGCCGGCCGTGAACGGCCCGGCAGGGGCGCATCCGCAGACGTGCGGGACGATGCAACTGAATCGACACCGTGAAGACATGGGGCGTTATCTGGCCGACGGACCTCGGAGCGAAGTACCGGCGGGTGAGGCTGTGAGGGTGTGACTCGGCGGCCGAGGAGTGGCCCGTTGGCGGCGGCCGGAGCCTGGGAGGGAGAAGACCGTTGGAGAGAGCGAGCCATCTTTTTTCGTTTACCTCTCGCTCTAAATTATGGCCTTTTGACTGAGTGTTTGTTGCCGACGCCGCGCCGTCCATCTGACTCATTCACACATCACGTATGTATGTATGTATACAGGCTGGCTGGCTGGCTGGCTGTCCAACATGCTACCTCTACTTAAACATGGCTCTCCGACCTATATATTGCTGTCCGAGTGAGTATGTACGTAGTACGTCGATCAAGGTTTTTTTTTCTTTTTTTTTTTTGAGGGAAACCTCGATCAAGGTTTGATTGTCCGTAGGCGAATCTTCACTTCTAAGGAAGCGTATGTTGCTGATTCATATTATTATTATTTTCCCAGTTTTCCTAGTTTTGAGAAGGTGTTGCTTGATTTTTCTTCCATTTTTTGTGTGTTTTTATACTGTTTTAATAGTCATTTTGGTTTTTTATTGTTTTTATTTTCATTTGTGGTTTCTATTTCCTTCCTTTTTTCATTTTACTTTTTAAAAATTCATGAACCTTTAAAAACATGACTATTTTCAAAATCCATGATCATTTTTCAAATTCATAAAAAAATCATGAATATTTCTAAAGTCCTGTTTCGATTAATTAGTTTTGGTGGGTGCTTGGAGGCACGACACTTGAATGTTCAACATGTATCCTTGCGTGCAGATGAGTTCATTAGTTAATTGGAGTAGCTGCCAGATGGCTCGTCGTACTAGAGTGCATACATACATACATACATAATTATCCATCATGGCTTGGCAACAGTACCCGCATTGCATACACTTCTCCATTCAGCTTGGCTCTTGAAAAACAGCCTCATATGCGATATCTGCGACTTGTTTGGTTGCCTGCATATGGACTGTCTGCATTAGTGGATCAACTTTGGCATGTTATTTGGTTGCCTGCATTGTCTCGGCGCATGCAACTACACGCTGTTTGGTTGCCCGCATGGGGTATGATTAAGAGCTAGCACTTGCACTTAGCACACAGGGTTAAGAGATAGCAGAGGAAGTGGGATAAGAAATGCAGTGTGCGCCGGACCATGGCGACTGCGATGGATAGTGGCCGTGGCGCCGTGTCCGACATGACGAGCATGGAGTCGTGGACGAGCGACCCCGTCGGCGGCACGGCGAGCGACACCGTCGGCGAACTAGTTGCGGTGCTCGCGCAAAGACAGTCGACAGAGGAGGAGAATGCAGTGCCCGCGCCATGGTATCGTCAGTGCAGTGGAGAGGCCGAGATGATCGACACCGGAAATGTCCAGTGTAGTAGGGCGAGAGAGAGGAGGCCAAGATGATCGACCCCGTCGGTGGCGCGGCGAACTGCAGTGTGTAGAGGACAGAGGAGCTCGACATGGCGGCGTGAGTGCAGTAGACTGCTTCTCAAAGAGAGATGAAGCTACGATCGTCGAAATCAAAAACTTACAGCACGAATGTTGTGAGGAACTGCGAGATTAGGCTGCTGGTCAAAGGAAAATTCAAACGATCGATCGTGTGCGACGAATCTGACAAAATTCGTCAAGAACAGCTTCAAACCGAAAGACGAAATTAAGAACTTAAGGCCGACGAAACTACGAACCGATCGCCTGAATGGAACCGTAGCATCGAGGTGCATCTTTTTCATGTAGAGCTTACCTCGAATCGAAGCACCGTTGCGTAGATCGGAAGGTTACTAGAGGTAGGAGAAGATAAGCAGGCACAGGATGCATGCCAGCTCCTATACCTCCCATCTCCCCTCATGCAAGTGGCCCATCTTGTGCGCTCGCCTCAGCCAGGCTTACGAGCTACTACCGATTCAGGCGTTTCACCTAGGCCTGACCTGGAAGTGCTTTAAGTTCATGCGATGCGGGCCGCATAATAAACACAGGCAATCAAACAGTCTTTCCGCACGGACCAGGCTGGGCTTAATGCGGGCAACCAAACACGCCCATAGTGACTGTTGCCGATGAACAAACGTTTGGGTGCTGCATGCTACTCCGGCCGACGTCGCGCCGTCCATTTAACTTGTGATGACTGGGGAAATATCCTGTACTCCAAAGGATGTGGTGCTCCGGCTGCATCCTGAACAGTCCAACCGTTAGATATAGAATCTAGTGACAAGATGCAACCCGAACGCTCCACCCTTTGAAATTTGCAAAAATCACCCCATGCGATTACAGAATAGCTGGTTTCTCCAACATGTCTTGCCCCCCAGGTTTGAGCAAAACGGACGCGACAGATAGGGCTCGTAGGCTCCGGCGGCGGAGCTCGCCGTGCGCTGCGCTGCGATCTCGGGCAATCAAACTCTCGACG
>NC_041388.1:714577729-714599128 GCF_002162155.2 Triticum dicoccoides | reverse complement strand
ATTATCCACCTCGGCACCATCGCCTCCCCACACCCAGCGCTAGATCCGCCATCTAACGACGCCGGAGGAGAAAACTCCAGCCTTCAGGTATCCTTTTGAATGTTAGAACCATGTGTGTTCATTGCGTATTTTGGGTTCTATCAATTGTCATTTACACTGATTGTGTGAGATGTAGCCAATGCTATCTGTGTAAAATGTAGTGATATTTCTATGTATCAGGGTGCATGAAAAGTAATCACTGAAACAACTTGTTCTATTTTTCTTAGACTACATATTCGAGCAAATAGGTAAACAAAAATTTCAACAACCTATGGTCTGAGATGACCACAAAGTAATTATATCTGTCTGTTCAAGTACCTGAATATGAAGTGTTTGTTCGTACAAGACCGAGATCCATTAACACCTGCAATATTTACCTCACCAATTTCTGAGATTTCTCTATCATTTTGTTCAGTATTTCCATTGAAACTCTTACGATTGTAGTTTCGCTCAAGTGAATTAATGTATTAGCTCTTTGGAGTTTTTTTTTTGACAAAAGCTGAAGCCAACGAACGCATTATATTCATTATCAAGCACATTTTACATTCAGGGTTTGAAAATCATTAACAGTTAACATCTAGATCGCCTAACTTTGAAAGCATAAAACACTGACCACCTGTATGTGCCAATCTACAACATGTCATATTTTTGCCCACACCTTATCGAATCTACTTACTTCTGCAGCACAACTGTGAGCCACAGAGTAAAGGTTCCTTGGTATGTGATAAATTTTGTATCTGCATGTTTGCTGTTGTAGCAAAGAATTTTGCTAGCTAGTTTCTGATCTCTCAATGCCCGAGAGGCGTAATTCTGGACCATGGTTCAGCCGAACCTATGGTCGACGCCGTACGATTCAACATCCTGCTACATGTGGATCCGCGTCATGCATTGTTTAACATGCAAACAGCTCCCATCATGCATTTTTTAATCAATCATGCACGGATCCTTATGAAAAGTGTCCAGAGATCAATGGTGTCGAGCGTAGGTTCGGCTGAACCATGGTTCCGTACAACATTTTCGCTCAATGCCCAGGGGAAAGAATAATATTTCTTCACACTGCAGCAATCTGAAGGGCCATATACAGACTCTGCTTATAATGGGGAGCTGACATGTTTGCCAACTGCTGACACAAAGATATTTGTACTTCATTTTCTTCTTCAATATGTATTCCAATGCCTGCTTTGGTTGATCCTGCCTTGGCACAATGGCATGACACCATCAGCTCGCTGAATGTGTGTGTTGTGTTGTGTTTACTTTCCTATCTACATACGTATTGTACAACTGTTGTCATATTTATATCCATTGGATAAAGCTTAAAGCATCAGCATGAAACGACCAGTACCTAGGTACATCATATGCGTTTCTTTCTGTTCCAAAACTGAGGAAGCATATCTTTTGAAGCAAAGCTATTAGAGTGTTATAGTTGTTTTGTACTTATACGGGGTGCTTTCTGCAAATTTCACAGGATGGGGGCCTTCAGGTTCCATCATGTACGCACATATTTCATCCAACGCCTCTCCTGTCCCTGGTGCACTCGAAGTACTCCATACTTTGGAGTACATGATATGCTCTCTGTGATGACTATACTATACTGGCTGGCTGGCTGGCCAACAAGAAGCGAGCAGCTAGCTAGCGGTTGCTACCAAGAGCTAGCTGTTAAGATAGGTCTAGGGTTTTTCGTGTGCCTCTTCACGCCTCTCTATATATAATGTAATACACGTATTTTATATTTATGTAATTGTATGTGCTGATCATTATATAGAGAGAGACGTGGAGAGGCATTGCTCCACGGAAAACCCTAAACCTATTCTCAAACTTGGTGTCAGAGCCTATCCTAGCCGCCGCCGCCTCTTCTCCTGCCGCTGCCGCCGCAGTGTTTTCTCACGGCCGCCGCGATGTCCACCTCCTCCGCGCTCACCCTCACCGTGTCCGCCCCGATCATCGCTCCACCCACAGCGTCGGCTCCCGTTCCCGTCCTTCCGCCCATCGTGGTCTCTCTGGACCGCAACAACTTCATGCTGTGGAGGGCTCTCGCCCTCCCCAATTTTGTCGGCGTTCACCTCCATGGTTTCCATGATGGCTCGGCCAGGGCGCCGACACCGACCGTGACGACAGGCACCGGTGACGCTGATCGCACCATGTCCAACCCCGAGTACGAGCAGTGGTGGACTCTTGATCAGAAGGTCCTCAGGCATCTCCTCGGTTCGATGAACGTAGAGATTTCCACGCAGCTAATCGGCTGCAGGTCGGCGGCCGCAGCATGGGCGGTCGTGCACACCATGTTCGCCGCCGAGAACAGCGCCAGCGTGCGTAATCTTCGGTGCCAGATCTAGATGCTGAGGAAAGGAGACAGATCCGCCAGCGAGTACATGCAGAAGGTGAAGGCCCTCGCTGACTCGATGGCCGCCGCCGGCTCTCCTCTTCGCGATGATGAGATCGTCGACTACATGCTGACCGGGCTTGGCTCGGCGTTTAACCCCATCGCTGCTTCGATGAACTTCGCGGGCGGGCCTATCACGTTTCCTGCGTTTTACTCGAGTGTCCTTCACTACGAGGTCCTGCAGCAGCAGCAATCGGATCTTGAGAATTGGCAGTCCTCCGCCAACGCCGTGTCTCGGCCGGTCTACACCACCAACTCCAGCCGTGCGCATGACTCTGGCCGCCGGAGTGGCGGACGTCCTTCAGGCGGCTCCCTCCCGCCAGGATCGAGTGGCTACGACCCAGGCTAGGGAGGTGCCCCTGGCCGCAACAGCGGCAACAGTGGCGGCAACAGCCGCAATGGAGGAGGCAACGGGGGCGGTCGCAACCGGTGCTGGTGTCCCCAGTGCCAGATCTGCAAAAACTGGGGGCACGAGGCAGGCGATTGTTGTAGCCGACATAATAATGACAACCACGCCGCCAACTCCGCATCCACCTCCTCCTCCGCTCATGACCCGCCGCACTGGATCCTGGACACCGGTGCGACGGACCACCTGACGAGTGATCTCGACCGTCTACACTTCCACGAGCGCTATGGCGGGAAGGATCAAGTGCAAGTGGCAAATGTTGCAGGTTTGTCTATTTCGCATATTGGTCATTCCACTATACCCGGTTCATCTCTTCATTTACGAAATATTCTTCGTCTTCCACATATTCATCAACATCTCCTTTCTGTTTATCGACTTGTCCTCGATAATGATATTTTTGTGGAATTTCATCGTTTATTTTTCCTTGTTAAGGACATGGCCATGAAGAAAGTTCTTCTTCACGGTAGAACTCATGGTGGACTCTACCCCATCCCGTTTAGTTGCACACTGTCCTCCTCCACCCGCCAAGCGTCTCCTGCGTCAAGACCACTCCGTCCCAGTGGCATCAGCGTCTCGGTCATCCCTCAATAATATTGTTCAAAACATTGTTAAGAATAATGATTTAGTGTGTTCTTCTGAACGTTAGACTTCAGTGTGTGATGCTTGTCAACGTGCTAAGAGTCGACAATTGCCATATAATTTATCTCATCATGTTTCCACTATGCCTCTTGAGTTAATCCATTCTGATGTATGGGGGCCTGCTATTGCCTCTTCCGGAGGTTATAAGTATTATGTGAGCTTTGTCGATGATTATTCTCGCTTCTGTTGGATATATCTCCTCAAGCACAAGTCTGACGTTGAGCAAGTGTTTTATGCTTTTCAGGCTCATGTTGAGCATCTTCTCCACACTAAAATCATAGACGTTTAGTCAGACTGGGGTGGCGAGTACCACAAATTACATCACTAGTTTCAACGCACTAGGATCTCCCATCGTGTGTCTTGCCCGCACACCTCTCAGCAAAACGGGGTTGCTGAACGCAAACACCGTCATCTTGTAGAAACAGGTCTTGCCTTGTTGGCCCATTCTTCTCTCCCATTGCGTTTTTGGGATGAAGTGTTTCTTGTTGCGTGCTACCTCATCAGTTGCATGCCTACACATGTTCTTCAACAAGATACACCCATGTATTGTCTCCTTAAGGTGCAACCCGGTTACAACTTCCTATGCACTTTTGGGTGTGCTTGCTGGCCTAGTTTGCGCAAATATAACGCACACAAACTTGCTTTCCGTTCCACCATGTGCGTGTTCTTAGGCTATAGCCAGATGCATAAGGGATACAAGTGTCTCGATCGATCGTTCCACGGGATGTATACATCTCTCGTGATGTTGTTTTTGACGAGTCTATTTTTCCCTACGCCACCCCTGGGGTCATCGTAGATGTCTCCTCCTTGGCTGATGTTCTCTCTTTTCCTTCCAATGAACCGGCTACGGGTGACCATATGCGCAAATATGACCTGTCCTATTTGTCTACTGACTGGCCTGTTCCAGGCCATGCTACTCCTGTGCAGGACACTTCGGCTGACGTGCCTCCATCCTTGGGCTTGACGTGCATGGCGCATGCACGCCTCCCGCCCGGCACGTGTCCAGCCTGTCGGCTGCTCCACGATCGCACGCGGTCGACGCGCCGCCCTCCCCGGTGATCGATGTGCATGGCACATGCACGTCCCCCGGCCCGTCGGCTGCCCCTTCGCCTGGCCCATCGACGGCCCCAGCGGCTGCCTCGCCCGGCCCACGGAGGCCCCTTCGTCGCGCGCTGCCGACTCGCCCGACCCGTCCTCTACCTCGGTGCAGCAGGGTGCTACTCCGCCGTCGCCGACTGATCAGCTCGTGTCGCCTTCTGTCGAGGGCAGCCCTGTCCCCTCGACCGTGATGCCTCCAGCTGCTCCTGGTCACACCATGGTCAGACGCACCCGTGATCACACTCGGCGTGCGCTTGTACAAACTGGTGGGACCCACCTGTATGATCCTCGCCGGCGTGCGTTTCATGCGGTGCCTGTCTCTCATCGTGATGCTCTCCATGAGACTGCCTGGCGTACAACGATGATTGATGAGCTAGCTTCCCTTCATCACAACAAGACTTGGGTTCTTGTGCCTCGTTCGTGCGGAGTCAACATTGTTGGGAGTAAATGGATTTTCAAGACCAAGCATCGTCCAGATGGCTCTGTTGATAAGTACAAGGCCCGGCTGGTCGCCCGTGGTTTCACCCAGCAACTTGGCATTGACTATGGCGACACGTTCAGTCCGGTTGTCAAGCCGGCTACTGTTCGACTGGTTCTTGCTCTTGCTGTCTCTCGTGGCTGGAGTCTTCGACAGATTGATGTCAGTAATGCCTTCCTTCATGGTTTCCTATCTGAGGATGTTTATATACAGCAGCCACCTGGTTTTGAGGACGATCGGTATCCCTCGCATGTGTGCAAGCTGCAGTGGGCTCTCTATGGACTCAAACAGTCCCCTCATGCGTGGTATGCTCGGCTCAGTGCACGTCTTCTCTAGCTTGGTTTTGTCTCCTCCAAAGCAGACACATTTATGTTTTTCTTCCGCTATCGTGATGTTCAGATCTATATGCTCGTCTATGTGGATGATATCGTTATCGCTGGATCTTCTCCACGAGTTGTTGATGGTCTTGTTCACTCCCTTGCGGCCAGTTTCCTGCTACGTCTTGAGCTTGCGTTGGATTTCCCCGAAGAGGAGAGGATGATGTAGCAGAGTAGCGTAAGTATTTCCCTTAGTTTTTGAGAACCAAGGTATCAATCCAGTAGGAGGCTACGCGCGAGTCCCTCGTACCTACACAAAACAATATCTCAACACAACCAACGCGATTAGGGGTTGTCAATCCCTTCTCGGTCACTTATGAAAGTGAGATCTGATAGATAATATTTTTGGTATTTTTGATATAAAGATGCAAAGTAAAATAAAAGGTAAAGTAAAGAACAAAGCAATAATAAAGTGATAGAAGATTATTATGATGAGAATAGACCCGGGGGCCATAGATTTCACTAGTGGCTTCTCTCAAGAGCATAGGTATTTCTACGGTGGGTGAACAAATTACTGTTGAGCAATTGACAGAATTGAGCATAGTTATGAGAGTATCTAGGTATGATCATGTATATAGGCATCATGTCTGAGACAAGTAGACCGACTCCTGCCTGCATCTACTACTATTACTCCACTCATCGACCGCTATCCAGCATGCATCTAGAGTATTAAGTTAATAAAAAATAGAGTAAAGCCTTAAGCAAGATGACATGATGTAGAGGGATAAATTCATGCAATATGATAAAAACCCCATCTTGTTATCCTCGATGGCAACAATACAATACGTGCCTTGCTGCCCCTTCTGTCACTGGGAAAGGACACCGCAAGATTGAACCCAAAGCTAAGCACTTCTCTCATTGCAAGAACTACCAATCTACTTGGCCAAACCAAACTGATAATTCGAAGAGACTTGCAAAGATAACCAATCATACATAAGATTCAAATATTGCTCATAGATAATCTTGATCATAAACCCACAATTCATCGGTCTCAACAAACACACCGCAAAAAGAAGATTACATCGAATAGATCTCCACGAGAGAGGGGGAGAACATTGTATTGAGATCCAAAAGAGAGAAGAAGCCATCTAGCTACTAACTATGGACCCGAAGGTCTGAGGTAAACTACTCACACTTCATCGGAGAGGCCTTGGAGATGATGTAGAGGCCCTCCATGGTGGATTCCCCTTCGGGCGGAGCTTCAGAACAGGCCCCAAGATGAGATCTCGTGGATACAGAAAGTTGCAGCGGTGGAATTAGGTTTTTGGCTCCGTATCTGATAGTTTCGGGGTACGTAGGTATATATAGGAGGAAGAAGTACATCGGTGGAGCTTCGGGGGGCCCACGAGGCAGGTGGGCGCGCCCTCCACCCTCGTGACCGCCTCGTGGCTTTCTTGACGGAGGGTCCAAGTCTCCCGATCTTATCTGATGAGAAAATCACGTTCCCGAAGGTTTCATTCCGTTTGGACTCCGTTTGATATTCCGTTTCTTCGAAACACTGAAATAGGCAAAAAACAACAATTCTGGGCTGGGCCTCCGGTTAATAGGTTAGTCCCAAAAGTAATATAAAAGTGAAAAATAAAGCCCAGTATAGTCCAAAACAGTAGATAATATAGCATGGAGCAATCAAAAATTATAGATACGTTGGAGGCGTATCAGGCATCCCCAAGCTTAATTCCTGCTCGTCCTCGAGTAGGTAAATGATAAAAAGATATTTTTTGATGTGGAATGCTACTTGGCATAATTTCAATGTAACTCTTCTTAATTGTGGTATGAATATTTAGATTAGAAATATTCAAGACAAAAGTTCATATTGACATAAAAATAACAATACTTCAAGCATACTAACAAAGCAATTATGTCTTCTCAAAATAACATGGCCAAAGAAAGTTCATCCCTACAAAATCATATAGTTTAGTCATGCTCCATTTTCGTCACACAAGAATGCTCTCATCATGCACAACCCCGATGACAAGCCAAGCAATTGTTTCATATTTTAGTAATCTCAAACTTATAAACCTTCACGCAATACATGAGCGTGAGCCATGGATATAGCACTATGGGTGGAATAGAATATGATGATGGGGGTTATGTGGAGAAGACAAAAAAGGAGAAAGTCTCACATCAACGAGGCTAATCAATTGGCTATGGAGATGCCCATCGATTGATGTTAATGCAAGGAGTAGGGATTACCATGCAAAGGATGCACTAGAGCTATAAATGTATGAAAGCTCAACAAAAAAACCTAAGTGGGTGTGCATCCAACTTGCTTGCTCACGAAGACCTAGGGCACTTGAGGAGGCCCATTGTTGGAGTATACAAGCCAAGTTCTATAATGAAAATTTTCCACTAGTATATGAAAGTGACAAAACAAGAGACTCTCTATCATGAAGATTATGGTGCTACTTTGAAGCACAAGTGTGAAAAAAAATGATAGTAACATTGTCCCTTCTCTCTTTTTCTCTCATTTTTTCTTTTTTTCTTTTCTTTTTTTTCTCTTCTTTTTTTTCTTTTGGGCCTTCCTTTTTTATGGCCTTTCTCTTTTTTTTTCTTTTTTTATTATTCTCACTTGGGACAATGCTCTAGAATGATGATCATCACACTTCTATTTATTTACAACTCAATGATTACAACTCGATACTAGAACAAGGTATGACTCTATATGAATGCCTCCGGCGGTGTACCGGGATATGCAATGAACCAAGAGTGACATGTATGAAAGAATTATGAAAGGTGGCTTTGCCACAAATACTATGTCAACTACATGATCATGCTAAGTAATATGACAATGATAAATGTGTCATGATGAACAGAATGGTGGAAAGTTGCATGGCAATATATCTCGGAATGGCTATGGAAATGCCATAATAGGTAGGTATGGTGGCTGTTTTGAGGAAGATATAAGGAGGTTTATGTATGAAAGAGTGAATCATATCACGGGGTTTGGATGCACCGACGAAGTTTGCACCAACTCTCAATGTGAGAAAGGGCAATGCACGGTACCGAAGGGTGAGAGTGCATATAATCCATGGACTCAACATCAGTCATAAAGAACTCATATACTTATTGCAAGAACCTACAAGCCATTAAAAACCAAAGTACTACGTGCATGCTCCTAGGGGGATAGATTGGTAGGAAAAGATCATCGCTCGTCCCCGACCGCCACTCATAAGGATGCACAAGCCAGGTACACTTTATGCTTCAAATTTGTTACACAACTTTAACCATACGTGCATGCTACGGGACTTGCTAACTTCAACACAAGTATTTCTCAAATTCACAACTACTCAGCTAGCATGACTACATGGTTCTTCTTCGCATAATAAGTTCATACACGCCACATACATACATAGGGGTTAGATATGCTAGACAGGGCCTACGCTACCGCATCACTGCAACAAAACTGAGCTCACGGGAGCTCCTGCGGTAGCTGCCCACCGGAGGCGATCAGTTGGAGGAGTCGGAGTCGAGGTCGACGAAGAGCTTCGCCTGCTCCTCCTTCATCACGCGGAGGTCGGCCTCCTTCGATGACTGCGCCTGCGATGCCGTGAGGCCCGTCTCGAGGAAGATCCGCTCGTACTCGAGCTCGCGCCGGATGAAATCTTTCATCTCCTGCAGATCCCTCGCCGACCGCTCGAGGACGACGCACTCGAGGAGCTCCTCCTGCCCCGGTGGGAGGTAGTCCTCGGGTCCGATGAAGCCTCGGCACATCGGCACGGCCTCCTCCGGCTCCCTCTTTACCGGAACGAGCCCCGAGCTCGATGCATCCGCGGATGAGCTACCCACGGACCAGTGGCCGGATGAGCTCCCCGCGGACCAGTTGCCGGAGGAGGTGCAGCGGCGACGGGCGCGCTCGAGCTCGAACTCGTCGAGCTCGCGCCGGTCGAATGCCGGCGGCGGCCGGGCACCCTGGTTGAGCCACCGACGCGCCCCCCCGCTTGCGCGCGCCGTCAGATCTGGCACGGCGGCGGCGCTCCGCCTCATCCCCCGAGTCGGCCATGGTGGTTCAAGGCTCGTCAGCGGCGAGAAATCGAGCGGTGCGGTGGGAAATTGGAGGGGAACGTGGCGGTGGGAGGATAGTGTTTCGACCCACATCTGCCCCGAAACCCGCAGTTATAGTGGCTCGGGGGTTGCGTTTGCGTTTGCGGGCTGTGGCAAAAAAATTTACGGGCCGGACACCGCTGCGGGCTCTGATCTGGCCAGAAAAATGGGCCAAACCCGTATAATCACCGGAATTATGCGGGTTTGCGCCGGATGTGGGCATTTCCTAGGTTATAGCTGTTTCCGCAAACCGGTGCTAGCTGGGCTCGGCCCAACTATCATTCTCCCCCTGTTTTGAAACTCAAAAAGGCAGGCAAAATTGTGCACAACCAAGAATCGAACAAGCAACCTCTCGGTCGATAGACAACCCCACAAACCACTACGCCATCACATTCACTCATGAATACAAATCTTCTTTCCGTATTTTTAAACATACAGGAAATCCCCTTTATAATTTCTGCGTTTTTTTCTCTTTCCTCTTTTGTTTCCTGTTTTATTTTTTTCTTAAATGCGTGAAATGTTTACAAATAGACGATATTTCTTTTCTATTTCGTGAACTTTTTCGTTAAATCGATGAACTTTTATCAATTCGATGAACTTTTTTTCAATTTCAATGAACTTTTTCAAACTCGATTAACTTTTTTTTGAAAATGAATGAACTTTTTAACATTTTGATGAACTTATTTTAAAAATAGATGAACATTCTTCAAATTTTATAAAAAAATTAAATTGATGAACTTTTTTCAAATTCAATGAAGTTGTTTTCAAAATAGATGAACTTATTTTAAAATTCCGTGAACTTTTTTTCAAATTCGATGAACTTTCTTAAAATTTGATGAACCTTTTTAAAAATTGATGAACTTTTTTCAAGTTAGATGAACTTTCTTCAAATTTGATGAACCTTTTTAAAAAATGATGAACTTTTTTTCAAATTAGATGAACTTTTTTCATTTTTGTAAACTGTTTTCAAAATGGTGATTTTAAAAAAATTGATGAACATTTTTTCAAATTAGATGAACTTATATTTATATTGGATGAACTTTTTTTAATTTTTGTGAACTGTTTTCAAAATGGTGATTTAAAAAAAATTGATGCACTTTTTTCAAATTTGATGAACTTATTTCGAAAATCGATGAATCTTTTTTCAAATTTTGAACTTTTTTCTAAATTTGTTAACTTTTTTAAAATTTGATGAGGTTATTTTCAAAATCGATGAACATTTTTTTTCAAAATTGGTGAACTTTTTTCAAAATCGTGATTTTTTTTCATTTTGTGTGAACGTTTCTTTAATATTGATGAACTTTTTTCAAAATCGTGATGAACAATTTTCAATATCGACGAAGTTTTCAAGTAATTTTCAAATTTAAGTTAACGTCTTAACTAGTGTCGTTTCCTAATAGCATCCAACAAAGCGAGTGTGGTCCGCTGGTTAGTGCGTTTCGTCTTTTGTACAAGGGTGCTGAGTTCGAATCCTCCTAACCGCTTTGTTTTTCTTCACGTATTCCTTTTTGTGCTGGTGTTGGGCCGGCCCGCTACGCATCAGCTGCGAGCGCCAGTAGCCTCAAACCGGCGCTCGAAGCGCCGATTAGGAGCTCCTCCGGATGTGGGGTCTGCTAGAGTTGCTCTTAGATGCTTCCGTGGCTCAGGAAGCCTCAAAAAGCACATGAACTAGAGCCAAAGGGCATGTTTGGATGGGTGGCCCTAGGGCTCGGCTGCGCCCCCGGGAGCGCAAGCCCGTGTTTGGGTGCGTTTTGGGGTCCCTTGGCCCGGCCCGCGGGGGCCAAAAAGGCGCATTTCGCCCAGCTCCACTGCTACGCTAAGGGGGTATTTGGTTAGCTGCGTTGCATGTGGTTCGCATCCACCATGCAATTTTTGGCTGTTTGGTATCCCGCATGGGCTTTTCAGTCTGGCCCGGTGGATGCAAAAAGGGCCCTCTCAGCCAGGCTGAGGGAAACGCAGGGATCGGGCATAGCTCTTGTACAGGCTCGTTCTTTCGCTTTTCTACTCCCTCCTTCGGTCTCTGCGGACCAAGCGCAGCGCTGCCGTGCACTCGTCAACGCCGCCGCCCCCACGCCGCATCAAGCCCTGTCGCCGCACCCTCGTCAAGCGCCGCCGCCGCCGCGCCCTCGTCAAAGTCCGCCGCCACACCCTCGTCAAGCGCCACCCCCGTCGCGCCCTCGTCAAGCTCCGCCGCCGCCGTGCCCTCGTCAAGCGCCGTCGCTGTCGGCCTGGTCCAGCGCCGCCGGCGGCCTCGTTCGCCCTTGTCCAAGCGCTGCACGGCAGATCCTACCGCCCTCGCGCTGTCGCAAGCGAGGATCCACTGTCAGGCCATCTGTAGTCATCGAGCCCCAGATCCCGTCACCCAACACAGTCGCCTGATCCACATTCCTTCCTGATTTCAGCTATATTCTGAAGAACCTGCACGTACAGCCAACCATCTCATACAAATTTTACCAAACACTATCTCGGCTCATAGTTGCATCGGCTCAACCAGGCCACACTCACCCAGCATCCCTCATGCCATGCAGCCTAAAGCTACCCAGGGAACCAAACACGCCCTAGATTTCAGCGTAGTAGTCGAGCTCGGCTGCGCGCGGCGCAACGCGGGCGATTTGGGGGCGATTTCAGCCGACGGCAGGTGACTCTGACGGGCTCGCGCGGGAATGGTGAAACTTCCTCCCGCCGCTTCCGTCCCCACGAAATCCATGGCCTACAAAGCTTGTCCTCCTCCTTCCGACGTCTCCTTCTCCCCCGCTCCTCCTTCTTTGCTCCACTCCCGTGAGAGACCAGTTAGGGTTTCCTGCGGTGGTGTGCATCGTGCCTGGTTGGATCCCGGCGGGCTTCCTCTCCGTTCCCCGGCCGTGGATCTAGGTTGAGACGCCGCCATCGCATCTCCTTCCTCGCCGGGACTCCGAGGGCCGAGCTTCTTCTTCCTCGGTTCGGGCGTTGAGCAAGGGTTTGTGCTGTGTTGTGCGGTGTGGATCTGCTTCCTCTTCTTCCCGGCCTGCTTCTTCTTCGTCGGTGCTTCGCCCGTGTCCGCCAAGGTGAAATCGATCCCCAAACCTTTCTCCTCTCCTCACTGCGTAGTTGTTAGGGTTTACTGTTCGTTCTTCCGTTGCTTGATTTGTTCTATGTCGATGATGTTTCAATGTTCGATGATGTTTCCTTGGTCAATGATGTAGTCCACTGCACTGGGACGCTTGTTTAATCAAGCAGCCGTGCAATTTTTTTGAGTTAACAAATCTCTGTTGAGGCCAGCCAGGGCTATCAAATGTTAGATGTTAATTTCACTTAAATGCATGTAGATGGATGCTTTTGCTGAGAACCGTGCCATGATGGTCCAGCAGGCTACTAGCATGATCATGTCCATGGTCAGTGTTGTTGTTTCCACCATGAAAAGGAAAAGGAAGCACCCTGATAGTGATGATGAGGCTGAGCCTAACCCTCTAATGTATGACATTAGGAGTGATGCTGAGGCACACAGACAGCGTACCCTTTTATCCATATACCATTCCACTGATATAGAGTGCCTATCTGTGATAAGGATGAAGAGACAACCCTATTTTGCCTTGTGCAACCTTTTTAGAGAGAGGGGCCTTCTTCGGGATAATGCTGGCGTTTCAATTGAGGAACAAGTTTCCATGTTCCTCATTATAATATGCCATAACCAAAGGTTCAGGGTAGTGCACCTTGCTTTTAGGAGGTCCATTGAGACGGTCCACAGGCATTTCCACCAGGTTCTTAATAATGTTGTTTGTGAGCTTAGATATGAAATGATCAAGCCTCCATCCACCCAGACCATGCCAAAATCCTTGGGAGCCTGTTGACACCAGAAGTGGCAAACGGATATACCACAAGCGTATGATAGTCAACGTAGCCTTCACCGGGAACATTCCAGGTATCGTATTTTCCACAGGGAACGTTAAGTGAACTAACAAGGCTCAAGGTCATCCAGTGATGAAACGAAGGGTCTAGGATAATAGGATAGAGAGGTCTAGCTAGCAAAGATATCTAGTCATGGTATTCTAAGTATAAAAAGGTTATCACCTCCTCCCTTACTGGGGGCGATAGTCGAAACAGTAGATGATTTAAAGGTTATCACCTCACTCTCTACTGAGGCGGCTACCCTCCTACCCCGCTATTATGGACAACTTGCCTAACAACACTTACGAGGAAACTATACCACTAGCAAGGCCTGTCACCCCTTCGCTAGATGTCTACGCAGTGCGACAAGAAGCTTACACAGGCAAGAAATAGTATAGACACCACGTCTACACCAATCTCACTACTCTAATCCTTGCAAGGGACTCGAGCACTTTACTAAGTAAAGCAGTGTACCAGTAAAAGAGTATATACTTAGAATACTAGAACCAGAATATCAAATACTAGAAGGACTCAGATGTACTCCCTCTGTTTCCTAAATATAAGTCTTTTTAGACATTTCACTAGATGACTACATACGAAGCAAAATGAGTGAATCTAAACTCTAAAGTATGTCTATATACATCTATATGTAGTTCCCTAGTAAAACATCTAAAAAGACTTATATTTAGGAACGGAGGGAGTATTACTTACAAGAAGCTCGCATCCACTGAGGCGCACCTTGGAGAAGACTCGCGATAGGCCGGGACTCCTCCTTGGAGACTCCTCACTCTCCCTCTACTAACATAGATAAAAATACTAGAGAGTGGCTTTCTCCTAAGAGCATCTCCAAGAGTTCCCTAAATTAACCTGGCGTCTCTTTTTTTTGGCAAACAAGAAAAATTGCTCTCCAATAGTTTGGCAAATCCACTTGGCAATTTTATCAACTTGCCATTTCATCCCTCCGCACGCGGGACAAAACTACTGTTCTGACCTATTTAGCTAAGAAAACCTCGATTTGACCTCGTTTCAAAACAAATTTCGTTTATGACCTTTTTGGGTGACGCCAACATCCCTGACGTCTGGGTTGCGAAGCAGACGCCAGGGGCCCTGGCGTCTGGTCCCTGGCCCGCACTGCCCGCCTACCCGTTGACCTGCTGACGTGGCAAAGGGGACAGATGCCAGGAACCCTGGCGTCTGGCCCTGGTAAGTGGATAACGGTGCGGGCCGAGCCCACCCATCCGCATCTCATCTTCTCCTGGCGTCTGGGTCGAACAGAGGCTGTGTTCGTCGCCCCTTCTCTCCCTCCCACCACCACCCCCCTTGATCTACTCCATTAACCGCTCAAACTCGCAGATCTGACCCCCCAAGCTTCTTTGAGGTATTCTCCCCCATTCCCTCCAATTTGTTTTTGTTTTCCCCTCTCTTGTTGGATGCATTATTTCATATTAGGTAATGTTAGATTAGTAGATGGTTTATTTGTTTTAGGAAATTGTTTGTAGTTGATAGATGATTTGGTAGGCAGTAGATGATGTGTAGTTGAACATGTAGGCAAAATCAATTCCGTTTTGTGTATATGTTGTCCATAGGAATTTTTTTGAACTAAGAGGGGTGATGAATACATGATTTTTGTATGTAAAATAGACTTGTTTGATAATTTGGTTTGATAGATGATGTGTGTATGTGTAGATAATCCTATTGTTGGCATACTATATTTGCAAAAGATATGGTGAAATTTGGTACTCTAGATTATATGTATTTGCATATGTGACACCATATTATTTGACAAATTTATTTGATTGAGATGATGTTGGTATGTTTGAGAAGAATTATGTGTGCATATGAAGAAGAAAAAAATGATGTGGTTATGTTTGAGAAGAATGGTGTGTTCATGTGGCATAACTTGGAGAAGAAAATTATATGGTTTGATATTGTTCATGTATTCATAGATGTTTGTGATTTGTTTTGTAGGATGGCGGATGGTGATGGACCTTGGTATGACGGATTAATTGATGAGTGGGATAAGGATCATCGTGCTCGTGCCATTGAGAATGGACAGGTAAGAAGCAAGACTGGGTCAATTTTCGTTGTTTCTCATTTGTGTTCTTGTATTGATTATTAAAACATCACTTTATTTGCACCTTGTAGTTGCTATGCGCATGAGGGGTCATTCCGCTGATGACTTTGCTTACGACCCACGGTATGAGCCTTACATTCGGAGATTGGGTCTTCTCCCATTCGTGTTGCAGTTTAAGCGACGCGCTCCACCGGTGAACCACGCGGCGCTGACCGCACTTGTGGATCGTTGGAGGCCGGAGACTCACTCGTTCCACCTTCCATGTGGGGAGATGACGATGACCCTACAGGACATGGCTATGATAAGCGGCCTTCCTATCAACGGACAACCTGTTACCGGTCGTGTCAGCGTGGGTAATTGGCGAGAATGGACTGCCGATTTAATTGGTGTTCAGCCCGAGGACCCTCAGGAAGGCAAGGCCGATACCGCGAGAGTGAGGCATTCTTGGCTAAAACTGGTCAGAGGAAACACCAATCCGTGCCCTCAGGGTGCCAATGACGTGGTTGTGCAGCAGTACGCACGGGCCTATCTTTGGTATGTACTAACCAAGGTAGTCTTCTCAGATGCAACCGGGAACTCAGCCCTCTGGATGTTCCTGGAGCTACTCAATAACTGGGATACCTAGTATAGCTGGGGTTCAGCCGCACTAGCATATTTGTATCGTCAGGTAAGAGATATTTGCAACCATTTATCTTGCATTTGTCATGCGCCTCCATATCTAACATGTTTGTTTGATTGCAGCTTGACTTGGCGTGTCGGAGGAAGGGAGATACATCCTCATTGTCTGGGTTTGTTTGGAGCCTATCCGTGTGGATGTGGGAGCAGATCCCGGTTGGACGGCCCGATTTCAAGAACCCCCTCATGGCAAACCCACGGGGTAATCATGACGGGTTGCATGATGATGATCCATAGCAGCGCCCTATGCTTGCTTACTATTGGGAGCAAGTGACAGTCTACACAGGAAGCTCGCATGTGCGATACAAGTGCTATATGAACGAGCTGGACATCTTGACTGCTGAGCAGGTTTTGAGAAGTTCGGTGAGATAAAATTTAGTCAAGAATGAAACTTATGTAGCTAACAATGTATCTCTTTGTTTTGCAGGTATATTGGTTGCCTTATGTGGAAGATCGTGACTTTGATCTTAATGAGATCTGCACGCGTGATAGCCATCTTTGGCGGGCGAGGTGCCCAATGATATGCTTCTTGCAGTCGAGTGGCACTTTGTAGACCGTGTGGCAAGACAATTTGGAAAAAGACAAGGTATTCCAATTGAGGAGAGCAAGGAGGAAATGATATCTCTGCATCGGTCGACTGGAAGCAGAAGCAGAGCCTTGCACAGCAGAAACAGGGCATCCAGACGCCAGGGACCCTGGCGTCTGGCCCTAGTGTAGTAGTTTTTCCATTTGAAGAACTGTATCATGCAACGCCCTGAAATTTAGCTAGTGCCTTTTTGTATGAGCACTGATCTTTCTACACAATTTATTCATATATTTCCAATTTTGCATAACAGGAAGCTGGCAATGTTCCCTACGTTGTTGAAAATGGTTGTGGGAAGTTCTCAAAATCTCCAGAACATATCACATAATAGCAAATGACAAACATAGTTATCACATAATCTCAAATTACACAAATAGTCTCGAATGAGAAGTTCATCACATAATCTCAAATTACACAAATGTCTCGAATGACATAAGTAGTTCATGACCACGATGGTCCACGATAGTTGAAACGACATGAACATCACATATAACTCGGTTTCCCGTAGCAATGCAAGTCAACAACCCTTTTCCATTTCCATTCTTGCAGCATTTCTTGAATCTTGTCATTATCAGTTATGTCAACCAATTTTCTTTCCTCGGGGCCATCTGACTGCTTCCTGCTGACGTAGTACACAAAATCCTCTTCCTTCAACCCTTGCTTCAACATGAATTCATTCTTCAACAAATCAAAAGTGAGGTCCACTTCACTAACTTGCACAACACATGGAGACAAGCCTTGGACATGAACAACAGGGCTAAGCACCCACTAAGTACCATTAGCCATCTACAACACACAAATCTCTTAGTGCCTAACCTATGATACATTAAACCACGAGGAAAACAAACAAACTAGGATTTACACAAAACTATGATACATTAAACCAACCAATAAGTGGGGGTGGAGTTGATTTACCTTATAGTTTCGAAATCCTGAAGATCCAACGGTGAAACCAGACCGATTCGTGAGAGATTTGAGGGGGGTTATGGTACTGGATGAGAGTGAGTGGACGAGAGGGCTAGAGGTGAGAGTGAGTGGAGATGAATGAAAGGAATGACAGGGGTAGAGGTGGAGATGAATGGATGAGAGGGCTAGAGGTGGGCCCAAAGAAACTTATCCACACGATATTTGCACTCTGGATAGGATAGAGACCCAGACGCCAGGGTCCTTGGCGTCTGGGTGTGCACATTTGCAAACTGCCAAAATGCTCTCTGGATAGGAAACCAGACGCCAGGGACCCTGGCGTCTGGGTGCGCACATTTTCAAACTACAAATTTGCTCTCTGGATAGGGACCCAGACGCCAGGGACCCTGGCGTCTGGGTGCGCACATTTGCAAACTACAAATTTGCTCTCTGGATAGGGACCCAGACGCCAGGGACCCTGGCGTCTGGGTGCGCACATTTGCAAACTATAAATTTGCTCTCTGGATAGGGACCCAGACGCCAGGGACCCTGGCGTCTGGGTGCGCACATTTGCAAACTATAAATTTGCTCTCTGGATAGGGACCCAGACGCCAGGGTCCCTGGCGTCTGGGTGCGCACATTTGCAAACTGTGAATTTGCTCTCTGGATAGGGACCCAGACGCCAGGGACCCTGGCGTCTGGGTCTCTATCCAGAGAGCATTTTGAAAGTGCTCTCTGGATAGGGCACAAGACGCCAGGGTTTATGGTGTCTGGGTGTGCACATTTGCAACTATGCAAAGTGCTCTCCTTTAAACTTGTTGCACACATTTTTAAACATTGGAAATCAAACAAAAATATGAACAAAGCATAGTTTGCACATAATTTCAAATAGGTTGCACATAAGTAGTTCATGACCACACAAGGTCTCGAATAACAAGTTCACACACGATGTCTCGAATGACATAAGTAGTTCATGACCACACAAGGTCTCGAATAACAAGTTCATACATTAAACAAAGTCTCGACAGTTCATCATCGATGCCGGTGCCTTTCCATTTGTCTACTGAGTAGTACGGGGCCACTTTCCCTTCTTGTCATGTGCCTCGTCCTCCTCTCGTGCATCGCGAGCCCTTGCAAGTTTCCTTGCCCTCTCTTCTTGACGAGCCTCCTTCTCTTTGCGTGCCCTCTCTTCCTCACGCTTCTTGCGCTCACGAGCCTCCTTCTCACGACGCTCCTGCTCCAATCCCCGTGCATAGGACTCCTCGAATAGGCGCTGCCTCCGTAACCAATCTCGACGTTGGTCCTCTTGGACATCTTTTGGTACCTCGTGATCTATCCAAGTGAAGTACTTGCAAAGTGGAGGAGGGGACTACATATAAACCATGTTTTTGTTAGACATATGAGTGACAACTTGTTGATGTTTTTTGTATGTACACGTAACATACCGGTGGTATGTCATATGCGTTAGTTGGCCTTCGACGATCATGTGCATAGTTGGGACACACGAAAAACCTTCTACCTTCTGTCCATGACTTGTTGCGGTCAGTGGACACCTTCAGCTTGCAAACATCACCACACCAACATGGTGGTGTTTTTTTTTTGACAGAAAGACTGTAAGGGAACCCCCTATAGTATAATTGATGCAACAAACCTAAATTGCAAGTACCATGCCTTGAACCTGGGTGGGTGGGAAGGCATCAGCCCCTTCCCAACATGGTGGTGTGGGCACATCCTTCTCCTTCTCCTTGTCCAAACTGGCCTCCATCCACGTCTTCGGCATGTCCTCTTGGTCCGTGCACGCCGGCCTCGTCCTCGAACCGGATGAAGCCATGCCTACAAAAGAACAATTGTTAGCACAAGACATAAAGAGAGTAAATGTGTAAATATAGTAAATGAATAAATGCTAGGAATTGTATGAACAAATAATATACCATTATTATTAGATCAACCATCTGGATTAAGCAAATAACCGAAGGCCGATCCATTATCAACCATTCCTCTACGACCACCACCACCTCTAGCACTTGTGCTTCCTCTCCGACCACCACCACCTCTAGCACTTGTGCCTGCTCGACCACCACCTCTAGCACTAGTGCTAGCTCGACCACCACCTCTAGCACTTGTGCTAGCTCGACCAGCACCACTAGTACTTGTGCTTGCTCGACCACCACCTCTAGCACTTGTGCTAGCTCGACCACCACCTCTAGCACTTGTACTCCCTCTACGAACACTAGCACCTCTAGCACTTGTGCTCCCTCTACGACCACCACTACCACCTCTGACACTTGTGCTTACTCGACCACCACCACCGTCACCTCTTCCAGCTCGTTCACCATCGGTGCCGCCTCCACGACTTGTTTTTATTTTTTTTTGGTTTTCTTATTCTTGCATGTCCGCTCATTGTGTCCCCCTTCACCGCACACCCCACAGTTGATAGTGTCAAGAGCCTCCATGAAATGACCGCTACCAAATTGTTTCATGCCAGTGTATCTAGCCAGGTCATCCATATCACCCCTGAACCTCTTAGTTCTCCTTCTACCCTTCGTCTCCACCTTCAGAAGAGGGTCTGGCCTAATATGAGGGCCATGGTACTCAGGCCACCGTGATTGGTCCAAGAAAGGGTGAAATCTTGGCACCCATGTCAACCTAGTAGCTTCCACATGGGACTCTTGCATCCTCACAGTTTTTCCATCACAAACATGTATGTTTCTCGCCTTCGCCGCCGTTATCAAATGCGAGCATGGCCAATGATACTTACTAGGCCTCTCGCACTGGCACCACCGAGTCTTCAGTTTCACCTCAAATGCAGCACCACCATATTGTCTACCGTCTCATGTTGTGCCACCTGGCTCATCAATTTGATAGATCATTTCAATTCTATCGAATATGATAACTTGTTGCCGTGAAGACTTGCTTGTAACTGCAACCATTCATCAACCTTTTTCGGATAATCCTTTTTTTCACCTATCCATTTTGCAGTCTCTTCAGAATGCCTCTGAAAGTACTCATTAAGCTTGAAGAAGGTGTACTCCACTATTGCAGTCACCGGCAATGCACGAGCAAGACATTTCTGGAAGCCCAAGCACAAATAATCTTGGTGGCCACCGAGCGAGATTTATTTTGATAATAACGGAATTTCTCCTAAAAATAATAAACCCTCAGAAATAAAAAAAACTTCCAGCCACGCGCCCCATCCGTGTCTGTGGGCCTCATAGTAGCTTGGGCTCATTTTATCAGTCCTACACACCCGTCGGCCCAGTTTCACGCTATACTTCATAACTGAATTCTCACGCGCGCCGAGAAGATGCTGCTGCTGGTCGCCGACAAAGCCTAAAGCTCATGTCAGTTTGGTACTGTGTCGCCGGCAAAACCTGCTGCTGGCTGACAGATTCTAGAGGCCGGGTGAACCTGTTGCCTAAGCCGACCGACAAGCTCCTGCTGCTGAACCTTTGTCTGCTGCACAATCTGGACGGTGACAACTGCACCTTTGCCTCCCTGCAAAACTGGTAGTCGTACTACTGCTATCCAGGTAAAAGATAAGGATGATCATGTGCAACGATGTGCAAGGTTCAGTCCTGATGCTACAAAATCCTAATTGGTGACCTCTAGCGGCGGCGGCGTGCAAGGTTCAGGAGATGGATCACGCGCGACCTCAACTATTCCCACCAGTTAACAACATTTATGGTGGGCCCTTCTCTATTTTTTTTAATTTGCCAACTTCAATTTACCAAGCCATTGGAGATTAACTTATTTTTTACTTGTCATATGCTTTTGGGAGTTGCTAGAACACAAGATTTGCCAAGTTATTTTTGTCAAACTCTTGGAGATGCTCTAAGTTTCAT